>NW_012267251.1:6184994-6205993 GCF_000151885.1 Dipodomys ordii
AACCAAGAATACTGTACCCAGCTAAATTCTCCTTCGTAACTGAAGGTCAAATAAAAACCTTCCATAGTAAAGAAAAACTGTCATTTTTTCTTAGTTAGAAATAATTATACAAAGGAGGAGGCTACAATGCTTGATAAGAAATGTACTCATTATCTTGCCCATGTAATTGTAACCCCTCTGTACAGTATTTTCACAATAAAAAATAGATAAAAAATACATATAGTCCAATTGCAGAGGTTAAACAGAGCCTATTAGAGTCAGTTATTAAATATTTCATTTGTAATCAGAAAAGTATCTATTAAGCAGATATTTGAACTTCCAGTTATGTTGATTTTTAGTTTTCTAACTACAGTGCTGGGTCTTCATCGATCTGTGTTTGCAAATAGATATTACTTTAGGCAATGTCTATTTGTTACATGGTTTTGATCAATTTGTATCTAAAGCTGAAACTTTAACCAACATCCCTGCTAATACTCAGCCATCAATATATTGTTGAATAGTTCATTTGACAGTTTTTTAAATGACTAAAATGTATCTTTGACCAAATCAATTTGACCATTTGTAAGGTAATCAATTGTTTTAGTTATTGATCTATAAATGACATGTCCAAGAAATCACATAAACTTAGTCCCAGGCTGGTTAGAATATAACTCAACTCGAGCACATTTTTTTTTTTTTGTCGGTCGTGGGGATTGAACTCTGGGCCTGGGCACTGTCCCTGTGCTCTTCAGCTCAAGGCAAGAGCCTTACAGCTTGAGCCACAGCACCACTTCCAGTTTTCTAGTGGTTTATTGGGGATAAGAGTCTCATGGATTTTCCTGCCCTGGCTGGCTTTGAAACATGATCCTCAGATCTCAGCCTCCTGAGTAGCTAGGATTATAGGCGTGAGCCACCGGCGCCCGGCAACTTAAGCACATTTTAATCTATTTTTCTTTAATTCACAGCCTATGAGTACAGGTTATAGTCACATGAAGGACTTTTTAAAAAAAAATGTAAGTTTAAACTGTGTGCAGGTGGCTCATGCCTGTCATCATAGCTATCAGAAGGCTGAAATCTGAGGATCCCAGTTCAAAGTCAGCCCAGTTCAAAGTCTGCTGTGGTTCAAGTGGTAGAGTACCAGCCTTAAGCAAAGAAGCTTGGGAACAGCACCCAGACCCTGAGTTCAAACCCTGGGACCTGCACAAGTTTTTTTCTTTTCTTTCTTTTTAAAGAAATTTTTAATCTTTTAACTATTTAGGTTTAAAATGCAAGAACTAGTAAAGTTTTCTCCTTTTCCTTTCTTATTTTATTTTAACATTAAATACTTTAACACCTAAATATTTTAACATTAAATAAAATACTATGAACTGAAACCCCAGAGGTATATGTTTACATTGTCATGTTTGGTATGCACAGTCATAATGAATTCCAAAACTGATGAATCACCTTTGTTCTTGCTTGTCTGTAGTGTGTGGCAGTTTAAGTGTTCAGTTATAAATCCTAGCTGACATTAGAAAAACAACAACAACAACAACCTTTCTCTCTATATATCTATATCTATTATATATATATAATATATATATATATATATATATACAGAAACATAAACTGGAGCATTTATGGAAGTTTAAAAGGTTATTTATGAGAAGGAGGCAAGGTTATAAGAGTCTGTACATTTTATGAATTGCCCCTACGTTCTTACTTTGTTTTTTTTTTAGATATTTTGGCACCTGACAGCACTGATAGGCAATCTGAAAACTAAACTCTTAAAATAAGAACAAGGCGATTGTGAGCCTGATACATTTGAAGGTAAATTCATGTCTTTCTAACAATAACTTCATCATCTTTTCAAAACTGCTTGACTTTATTCCTCCATAATTTCCGTGAGAGATACAATTCTACTGTTTCATCTTAATTTGTCTGCAGGTGGGCTTATTAGCATAGTTTGTTATTTTTTGCTTTGTTTTGTTTTGGCCTCATCTGAGTAAATTTTCTGTGCCTTTAGCCTATACCTCTTCTGTTCCATCTATACTAATTATTTGTGAGTTTGGTCTTTTAGTTCTGTTGCATAGGTTTTGTATGTTATGTTCACAATTTCTTTTTAAGTTTTCACTTGATTGAGTCTATTGATCAGGCTTTCAAGTGAATTTTTAATCTGATTTACTGAGCTTTTCATTTGCACGGTTTCTACTTGGTTCCTTCTCAGTACTGCTATCATTTTATTGATAATTGCTCTTTTATATTCTGTACAGACAAATTAATTTAGCTATGTATTTGTATCCTTTATTTCATTGGTAATTTTTAAAATCAGTCTTCTGAATTCTTGATATGGCATTTCATTTACTTTGTTATCTTTGGATTCAGCTACAAGAAGAACTAAAAACATTTGGAGGAATCATGTGTACCTGTTTTCTCATATTTCTTGTTTCAACTCTGAGATTTTCACCTCTCAGGATAGATACATCTTCTACTTTTGTGTGAAGATATTCTTAATGAGCAACTTTACTTTGAGAGCTGGATCTACAGTAATGACCAGACAAGAGAAAATAAACCAAAATAACAACATAAATGCAAACCAGACACAGAGATACAACACAAAATAATTTTAAAATAACAACTGCACCACCAATAACAATAGAAAAGAAAGGGTGCAAAAATGAGTAATAAATGAAAATATTAAGATTCAATAAAAAGCACAATTATAAGGAAATGGAGAGGGAAAGGAAGGAAGGGAGGGAATGAGGAAAGGAAGAAAAGAAGAAAAAGAGGAAAGAAGAAGGAAGGAAAAAGAAATACCTTTAAAGGGAAGAGCAAGAATTTTAAAACTCGAATAATTAAAAAGCAAATGAAACATAAATAAATGAAAAATAATTAGAAGAAATAAAGGGAGAAGTGTATGTAAATAACTTATTTTTGGTATGGTACTTAGATTGGAGTAATCTTATTTTAGGTTCTTTAACATTGGAAACAAACCAGATATAAGGGTAGTAAGTTCCAATCAGTACTTGTTGCATATGCTCATAGCTTTCTACAGTCAGGTTTGTGTGATATGTAAGTTGAGCCTTGCCATGACTTCCTGGTGAGTCACTTAAAGTACTGTTGTCTGCAATAGGGCTGTGTTCACACTAGCTGCTTGTGAACCAAAATACACACCACTCACCTCCGTGGTGTGCAATGGTGTGTGGACCAGGTAGTTCTCCCTTGTTCCAAAGGCTGTTATTCTGTGAAATCAGGACCATAAATAACAAATGTCCAAGCTGCTTTTGTCCTGAGTGCTCCAAAGAGCAGAGGAAACAAATAGACAAAATAAACAAATAAACATCTGCCCTGGAGCAGATGAACCAACTTGGAGCCCCAACAGGAGTGTAAGCAGATCCTGGAATTTCATTCAAAGCTAGGAAGAACATAGGTTTCTCCTGCTGTCAAGACTGCTGGTTTGTGGTTCTCACTGCTCTCCTGACTGACTTGGTACTCATAATACTGTCTTCTTCCTCCAGGGAGCCAACTATGGGCAGAACCTTTGCCACTTCTCCATGCATTTGAGCTTTTCCATTACCTCTTTGTTGTTTGCACACATCTTCCTGTCTCTCCTCCCATATGGTATCTCCTTTGTGTTTTCCCTAACTTTTGCCACTTGCAGAGTCCTGCAGATGAGGCTATCTACTTGTTTTCCTGAAGATTATGAAGTTTTCCTTAACTTGGAAATCTTTGGCAAACTAATGAAAGGTAGGTTGAGACCCTAGAAAGCTCTGGATATTTATGTTCAAAAATTGTTCATTTAGTTGATCTACCCCCCCACCCCCCATTTTTTACTGCAAACAGCAAGAAGTTAGGGAGACACACTTTTAATGTTCAGCTCTATATTTTCTTGGCTCAAGTGTTTAGTCGTTGAGGTTCGTTATAATTGTTCATTTTTTGCCAGTTCTGGATCATGAATTCAGGGCTTCTATGGTTGCTTGGCTTACTTGCTCCCATCTGGTATGCTTACCACTTGAGCCATGCCTCTGGCCAAACTTTTTGATGGGTATTTTGATTTGGGTATTTTGATAGGTATTGATGGAGTTGTGCAGACTTTTCTGAGCAAGCTAACTTCAAATTGCTACCATCCAGGTCTCAGCCACCTGAGTAGTTAGCATTACAGGAAAGCCACCAGCACTTTACTTTAGCAGATGTTACTAAAATTTTATTTTATTATCTGTCCTTTAGCTTCAGCAACTTTATCCTGACTTGCTTTAAACCCTCACAAGCAGCTGCTTTGATATTCTTCAAACAGTAAGTGTCTTCATGTCTCTTTAAGATTGCCTATATACTTTCTTCAAAGTTCCTCCAGCTTTCTTTCATCTCCTTCTTCCTGGTCCTGAAACTGTTTTAGTTTTCATTATGGAAATACCCAACTCCTCTTAAAGACAAATAGTTTCCAGTTATCACACCTGCATTAGCAAATTACCACTAACTTAGTGTCATGAAACAACCCTACATTACAATTATAATCCCGGTTTCTCTGTGTCAGGTTTTCAGATGGCATACAGAAAAAGCCTTGTCCACTCTGCTTGTATGAATGCTGCTCCAGCATCAGAAAGCATCTGGAGGCTCACTTGTACATCTGGCAGGTAGAGTGGGGGCACTCAGAGCTGAGGGTAGAACAGCTGAGTGCCCTGGGCATCTCTTTCATCTCTCTGTACCTGAACACACCATCTCCCTGTGAATTCTCCAACATGGGGACTTTAAGGAGGCCCCCAAACCCTTCAGCGTATATGCTCAGAGCCAGGCAAAAGCTCTGTCATGATCACCTTTGTCATGTCTGCTGTATTTAAAGTAAGTCATTGAGGCTGACCAATTTGCACAAAAGAGAATCAAACTCCACATCTTGTACCAGGTATGTTGAAGGATTTAGAGGTATGTTCAAAACAAGTACATGTGGGTATAATGATCAGGAAAGGAAGATGGGGTTGTACTGTGTGTGTGTTAATGTGTGTTGTGTCCTATAATTCTGTACTCTTTCTGTCTTTTCACACACAAATACATGAATATATTTATTTATATGTTATATATTGCATAATATATAATACATGCATAATATATATTATACAATAATATGTAATACTAAATAATTAAATCATAAACAATAAATAAATTCTAGACAATACATAAAATAAATAATATATATTATGTGATAATATACAATATATGTGATATATATGTAACATATATAATATGCATAATATATGATATATATCATGTATTACACATATTCTCTTTAAGAGGCCTCATTTCAACATGTCAATTTATGAGCATAATACATCTTAACCAGTGGTACCCCTTTGATCATTTTTCTACATTCATTCCCATCCCTTCAAGATCCCTGGTTACATTTTCATATATGCACGTTGAGTATTACAACATACTTTAATCCATTGAGGGCATCTGCTTTGGGAAGAGGGCATCTCAGGGACTTGGGGACGCAGAGTGACGTGTCCTCAGCTCTCAGCCACTCAAGCACCCCACGGTCCCTGCGTCTGTGGTCCCCGGGGCCTGGCTCCCGCTCAGCCTGGTGGCAGACCACACTATCATCTACATTATCACGGTTTTGCAGACATGAAGAACGCCGGAATGATGGACTCGCAGACTGGTCTACCCTGACTGCAGAGGAGGGTCTGAGCTGTCAGGAGGCAGGGCCAGGATGCGTGGTAGTCACTCAGAAGGAGCGGTGTGTGCAGGTAGGAGGCTGACATCAGAGATGTTCTGAAAGCCAGGAAGTCAGACCCACTAGAAGGTAGAACGTCTACTGAGGAAAGCTGCAGACACCAGAGAGAGGGCCATGTCCTCATCCCCTCCCCTCCTGCTCCCCCTCCGCCTTTGTGATTTATTTATTATTTATTTATTTACAGAATCTCACTCTGTACGCCACGTTGACCTTGAACTCATGATCCCCCTACCTCAGCTCCCAGACACCTGGTATTGCACACACAACCATCATGACCAGCAACCGTATTTTGTTTGTTTGTTTCTTTTTCTTTCAAGTGGAAATTTTAGGTTGTAAAAGAAATACTTACTATGCTTTAACAGTGTTTTAGCAATAAAATTTTCCTTCTTGTCATTGACATTGACACCAAACAATGAATTAAGAGGAGCACAAGTATATTATTAGCATTCGCTCTCAGACTTTTATGAAGTAAGTCACTTATAAAAATTAAGACCATTTGTGTGACATTTGTTGGAATGCAGTTAAAGGTAATGCTTTTCTCTGCATGGTGACACCACCTGTACCCACGCTGAATGACACACACTCACACGCGTGCCGCGTCTATGCTGCACAGGATGCAAAGCTGAGAGAGATATGCAGTGGGGTAAAGTCTGTGCACAAGACAGAAGCTGCTCCTGCAGACCTCTCCCCAGTGCAGCACAGCTTCTCCACATGCTACATCCGCAGGGTTCACCTGTGAACGTGTCATCCCACACGCCTTCCTTACACAACGGAGTTCACAATCCACAAGTTAGCTTTCGTGCCAAAGAACCATGAAGGCTTGAAGGAAGACATAACGTTGTAAGTTTGGAGGTGAATAGTGCAAACATGCAGAACATCTTAAATTAGAAAGAGTGCTTGAACTATAGCTGTTCTGAATTCATCTTTTCTAGCAATACGCTATATCACCAGCTCAGGCCATCGTCCCTCCTCCAGCCCTCTGGAAGGGATTTCCATTCCAGCACGTGCTGTGACAAAGGCTGTTCTTATGGGCATCTTGACAGCACTTCAGCCCTTCTGAATACGTAAATCTTCCATGACTCAGAGCCTCACCAAGGCCCCAACTTGGCAGGGTCCCATCCATTGAAGAGGTAATTCCTGAGCCTCAGAGGATCTGTGATTGCGAAGAAGCTGCAGCAGCTTGGACAGTCCACTTTCCCGTCATTCTTAGGCTTCCCTTCATCCTAGATCTGTATTCTGCTACATTTTGATCAAGAAGAGAAAATATTCAACGGCTTTTGCTCTTGAGTTTGCTTAAATTATAGAAATAGGGCTCCATTTGAACTTATTTGGAATACATTTGAAGATGATTTTATAGTTGCTACTTTTCTATTCTCTTCATGTGTTTTGAAAGATTGGAATATTTCTAAGTGTAATCTTAGTCTTTATCATACTTCTTGTTCTATTAAGAGCATTCTATTAAAAATTGTGCTTCATAAGCCTAGACTTCTATAAATCAAAACCCAAACTGGAAGAAATTATTTTATTGACACCAAAACCCTTGTGGTATGACAAAGAACAATGTTCAAACAACCATCAACAGCAAAAATGGCACATCCTCAAATACTTATCGGCTATAGGAGACAGCCTCTTTATAAAACACACACAAACACCCAGTCTGTTTGTTTGTCTTCCCTCTGGTTTATCCTTCTTTCTTCCTTTCTTCCTACCACTGTGATTTCATGTCTACCAAGGATTAAAAGTATCAGCCTGTAGATCCAAAAACTGAGGACCATTATTTCAGTTGGTTTAAAAGAACCTTTATTTAAGATTTTCTTTCCCTGGAAAAATTACACTGTGAAATTTTGCTTTTTAAAGTGAATATCAGGTAAATTGAGCCTAGATGAATCTCACTTATTTTTAACTAAATCCAATTTAAAATTATCTGGGGACCCAGAGAAGATAAAAAAAATCAGTTTGGTATTATCCATGAATTCTTTGTTCATTTGTTCTATTTTAAACCATAATCTAGAAGTGATTTCTCTATGGGTACCTGTACAGTTCTTTACCATAGGCTCTCGGATAGAGTTTCACAAACGAGGGCACCTCATAAAGGTAAAATTAGGAGAGAATTAATCATTGATTCTTGCTCTGAAACAGAAAGTTAACCTCTATCACAGCTCTCCCATAGTTTTAAAGCCATGAATAATTTTTGATCACCACTCATATAGTTTTCCTCTCAAAACTATGTGCTTCCTCTTTTATAGTCATTGCTCAGATTAGCTCTTCCCTTTGAATTTTATTATAATAGACACAATGAGGTTGGCTAATACTTGCTCTATCCTTTCGTGTTAAGAACTCTGTCATCCTGGCCCAACAGCTTTGTGTGTGATTCGAATGTTGCTTTTCACAGAAGCAACATTTCACCTACAGCACAAACAGCCTCATTATGGGAAGGCTGAGAACAAATGACAGCATGATATTCCTGTCCCCTCAACTGTGCTCATATTGACCTATTTACCAATTATAGCTTCTCATCTTAACATGGTGCACTGTGGATAGTCATAAAGAATGAGAGATAACCTTAGGAGAGGAGGGAGTACACTTCAGTATGAAATCCAGATGCCACCATTGCCTGCGAAATTCACTTATAAGCTAATGTTTGAGACTCAAGGCCTGAAGTAGCCCCTCCTATTTCTCTTGGCCAGTGCTGTAGTGAATCTGAAGGACCAGCATTTCAACGTTGATTCAATAGGATATTTTAATAGGTTTATTACCATCATCGATTCATGTGGCTATTATAAAATGAAGATATCCTTCTATTTATTTTTCACATAGTGATAAGCTAAGACTTCGAATCCATCAGAATCATTTCAGAGCAGAGTGCAGAAGTGACCTGTGTCTTGTAGGCTTTAGTTATTCAGCATGAGTAGAAGGGAAGTTGTATCTTTTGACAGTGTCACCCACCTGTCCCATCCTCACACTGTCAAACAAGACAAGTGCATGTGACAAGATGCACTAAACACTTACAATGGGGCTCCAATGAAGTCAGCAGGTAGCGTCAAAGGAATGACAACCTCAGCCGCATCATGCTCAAAATTCAAAACTATATTTAACCAACCTAATTTAAACTTAATTATTTCTTCTTAGAAAGTCCAAGGTTTTTAAACAGCTTAAAGATATTTTGTCTGATAAAAAAAATCTCACTTAAAAAATTCTTTTCTGAGGTGTAGGAGATTGAATGGCCCTTATACAACATCTATTAGACAGACAGTATGTTTGAGTACTAGAGAAGTATGGATAGTTTATTTTATTATGCATACATGAAACATATCAGAAATAAAAGTCAGCTCGATAAATCTGTGAACTAAATTATTAATCATCTCAGGAAGAAAAATAACTACCACCAGGAAAAATAAATCTTTGATTCTTGCCTAGAAATTTTAGTAGTCACGGAAAAAGTAGGTCATTGAAATAAGTGGATTACTGAAAATAATCAGAGCTGACAGGTAGACTATTAGAAGCCTATACACCATATTTTTTTTTAATCTGGCATTTTTGAGAGACAGAGGACAGTTAATAGGATTATGCTAATTTGCGGCATAAATTAAAGTGTTTTATCAAGAACTAATATTGTAGAACCAGTATTTTACTGGGTACACTTAAAAAGTTAGGTAAAATTTTGTTGTTTTAATGATGAACTTATTTTACATTCACCTAATTAGAAGTAGTTGCAAACTAAGTTATAGTAATGAAATTGGGGGGGGTTGGCAAATATAACTAGGATGTATCATGATGTTTGACCACAAAATTATGGTAAATTTTGAATACTGTTAGGCTTTTAAGTATATTCCATTTGAGTAGTCTAAGTGATGCAAAGAAAATCCATCTAGAAAACCTACATTGAATTATGATAGAAAGTATAGACACCATATATCAGTTAAATAAATAAAATAGGCCCAAGCAAGTATGAACATATGTCATGCTTTTTACAAACACCTCTGCATTGATTTTATTACCTATATTAGTGTACTGTACAAAATTAATCCATTAATAAGAGACTAGAATTTTAGAAACAAGTCACAATGGATTTACTTACACAGGCCAGTTTTTAGAGTCTTGTAGCAGCCTGAAATGGCTTCTTATGCCACACGATGTGTTGCTAGATTACATATACTGTGGGTTTCCATTGGTAGTAGGTGTCTTTAAACACCCCCCGCCCCCCGCCCCCCGCCCCGTATCACACATGAAATCTGCAAGAACAGGCATCACTGCAAATTGTATTAAAATCTATTAGTAAAGACACTTTCTACCCCAGTAACTCATGTGGAGTGCACACAGACAGGAGGCACAATCTGTCTTACAGCTAAATGCTAACAAGGCTACAGCAAAGAGGAGAAAAATCATATCTCACATCTAGCTCTATAACACCCAGGAATCCTCTAAAACAGATCCAAGATTCCTTCATTGCTTATACTGAAAAAAAAAAAACTCCCGACCACTTTTAAATAAAATATCTCGACCACTTTCCTGAAGGCAATGATGACATGTTGCTTTTAACTGGTCTATTTTTAGGAGCTGCAAGCAGCGGGGTTTGTCAGAAAGGGCTGCTTCATGAATTATGCATTCCTCCTCTTCCTCTTGACTGCATTCCCTTTATTTGATGAAGCCTGGAAATCCTGAAATGGTGACTTTGAGGTTGAAAATTTCAAGTCTTCTCTAGCCACAAGCTCACATGCAGTTACATCTTTTTATTGCTCACTGCTCCTGAGTTCCGGACTGTCACTCATTCAGCATACTAAACATATTAATTTCTTAAAGTTGAAGTTTGTAGGTCACGTTCATTGCTGTCATTTACACCACAGTCATTCATGGTTATTACCATCATTTTTATTTTCTTCAAGTTGTGGTTACAATTTCAAAGTGTATTAGCTTCACAAGGCTTAAATTAATTCCAAATAGATCATATGTTGTTATTGACTTACTGCTTTACTAAATACCAAGTGATTTCTAAATTATATTCAAGTAGTTGTACCAAGGGGTGTCAGTCCAACAGACACCAAACTATTAAAATTAACGGAATAGATTACAGCTATGAAATTTTATACCAACAAAAGTCAAAGCTCTAGATACACAAAATTCCTTGACCAAGCTGATTTTGAGCAACAAAAATAATTCTGCTAAATGTATGATTAGAATAGCAGAAATATGATTGCCTTTTTGCCCACCTTGAGCTGAATAATGAATGCAACAATCCCAATTGGCTCCTCAGTCCTCAGGAACATTTCCTTGAGTTGTGAGCCAGAGGGTTTCACTTCCTGAAGCCCGCTTTCCTGCTGACCCTCTACATCCTTTTGCATTCGTCTAATTCCATTATCTCCCCTCCCAGAGACTCTCTTCTACACTGACTTCCAGTTGCTCATCATTCATGACTTTCTGCATGTTGCCTGCTATTTTCTTTGTTCCTGGGAAAACAAATAAGCAAGAGAGAGAGAGAGAGGATAAAAAGATAGATATAAACAGACAGACAGACAGACAGATGGAAAGCAAGAGTTTTACTGCCTCTCCAAAACCAGATCATGTTTACTGCTCTTACTGGAGCAGGTCAAAGAAGATAAAACATCTTTTTCATGAACTGTCTTCTTAGGCTGAGAATCCATATTGTATTCAAATAATATAGCAAATGTAATTTGAGTGTTTTAACTACAAAAGCAGTCATCTCCACTCTCCAATTGAACAGATCAACTTAAGTATATTGTGGACAGTTTCAGCTGATATCTCTAGATAACCAGAGAGAAGTTAATGTCCTTTGCTTAGACAGCTTGATTTTTCAGTGCTCAGTGTTCCTAAGATTAGAGCTACAGTACTATGATAGTGATAGAAACAGTTGCGTTTATAGTATCTCAGCCATTGAAGGACAGGGAGTTCTACTTATTGCTTTTAGTTGTGACCACTGAATGAATAACCATTGCTTGTACAATCCATTTTGCGTGTACTGAATGTTACAGTTTGCTCCATAGAAAAGTAGACAGTGGAGATTGTGGCTCTCAGTGCATCTATGTCTTGATGATTTCATGGATTGTCATTTAAAGCCATCCATCAAATGTACATGAAAAGAGAGATGGGGACCAAAGAATAAAAGCTACCTGATGTATTTATTACTATATATATATATATATACGTATATATATATATATATAATAATATATATATATAATATATATATATAATAATATATATATATAATATATATATATAATATATATAATATATATATATAATATATATAATATATATAATATATATATATAATATATATATATAATATATATATATATAATAATATATATATATATATAATAAATCAGAGCAAATACAATGGTAGAATGAAGACTACAAACAAAAACCAAAAGGCAGAAATCAACAATGAAGGAGTCTGAATGTTGAATCTGGTTCCCACTAAATGATCAAGGAGGTGTCTCCATATCTGAAAGGATGGATAATTCCAGCATGGGAGATTCACGCTCTGTGCTTGATTAGGCATGCCTGGGTACTCATTCTCTTCCTGGGTCAACTATGTCGTCCTTGCTGGCAGCAGCCTCCATGATGGCAGGCCTCCAATCCCAAGGAAACAATAAAGGAATGATTGCTATGAAGCAGCCAAAGTCCTATGCAGAGTACATTTATAATGACACGATAACCCTTCACAATGTGGCTTTGACCTGCCTTTTCAGTGTGAGACACTTGTGCTATCCTCTGTATTCCTCAAACATGGAGTTTTGCACGTTTATATACCATTCACCATGCCTCTGTGGCTCATGCATCTTTTCCAATTTCTCCTCACAGAGAAGGGCTGATTCAAACATTATCCCTTCTGTGATCATTTCACAGTTTAGACAATCCAAAACATCCCCCCCCTCCACAATTCTTCTGATTAGACTTCACCTTTTGTTTCTGCTAAAACTAGAACGAGTAGGTGTGCATGTCCTCTCCATTAATTCATTAGCTTCAAAAGGAAAGGACCAGCTGTCATTCTTCTGTGCCCTTTTACCTCCAGGAAGAGCCAATCAGTGCTCAGAAATGAGTCCTAGATAGACTAGAATGGGCAAGAAGACATTGCTGTGATGGTTAATTTTATGTGTCAACTTGACTGAGTCACAGGGTGCACAGATATTTGGTTAAGTCATTCTAGGTATGTCTGTGGAGTACACAATTCATATCTGAATTGGGAGACTGAGTAAAGCCTTTCCCATATGAGTAGAATGGCCCCATATGAACTGTGGAGTGCCAAGCAAAACCAAAAAGGCAGTGTAAGAAAGACAGCCTTCTGCTCCATGGCCTCAACATTGAACATCAGTATTGTCCTGCCTTCCAGCAAAGATGTGGGTTTGCATTTATGTCTTTACATCTTTTGGTTCTCTGGACTTTGGTCTTAAACTGCAATGTTCTGTGTGTGTGTGTGTGTGTGTGTCTGTCTGTCTGTCTGTCTTAGTTCTGATTTTAGAGGACTAAGACAAATATTTCAATGTGGGGAAACTGGCAGTCCAAAGGCCCATTTTGAAAATTAATATTTTCTTCTTATTCTTTATGATTCTATATAACCAACCATTATCTTCAGAGAAGAAACAGGAAAATCATTAATAATAATTTCATTACTACAAGCATTTCTGTTGATGAAACTCCTTTGCAAACTGAGTTTACAGATGATAGGAAAATTGGGTTTGTCTACTTTGTGATGCTATTTTACTTAAGACCCATTTACTTAATGACCACACAGGGGGAAAAAATCCTACACAAAAGTGATGAGATCATTCTTTTCACCTTGTGCCAATAGCTCCTGGTGTTTCTAAAATGAGAGGAAGGAAATAGTTATCCCCAATTATGTCTTGTTCAATTGTGTCCTTTACAGCATTAACCTGTTTTTAGCAAGGCTGTTTTTCAGCTAGTCAATCTTTACCAATCCAGTGTGACTCTGTCTGTAATCTTTTTTGCTATGGAAAATAACTAATTCACAGAGCATTTGTATTGGGTACCTTTTCACATATAGTAGTCTCTCTTTTCAAGGAGTAAGAATGAAAAAGGTTGAAATAATAACTCTTGGATCAACCCTATTGACCTTGTTCTCTAAAAGAGTGTGCCTGGAAATTGTGCACATTAGAACTCCTGTGTTGTCCGATGTGTATATTTAGAAATAATGTCTACTACAGCCTACTCTTGGTCGCTCACATAGCCAACACCATGTTAGTGGCCTTAGAAGGGGACAAGCAAAGAAATGATGACTGATTTTATTGTATAGACTCTAACCATAGGGGGTGATGATGTGTTACCCACAGGGACAGTGGCCAATCATAATGAACGCACCACCCGTTTGGCGAGAATGATGATAGCTTGGAAAGCTGCACATCTCAATCGGGGAAGAGACGATGACTCTATTTAAAAACAATAAGTCAACCTTAAAGAATAATCAAAGGGCCAACTGGCAACCTCAACAGAGAGTCTTCAGGGATAATGCTGTGCATGTCGCCTTTCTAGATGTACCAAGTTTGCCTTCCCTCAGAGGGCCCATAGGAAATGCTTAGTACCTCTCTTGAGGTACTAAACACCTGGGCCAGATGAATCACACCCCTTGGTCAGAGGGAGAGAGGGAGAGGGAAAAAGAGAAAGAGAGAGAGAGAGAGAGAGACTGCTCTTGCCTTCCAGGAACTGTCTGGCTTCCCCCAAATGTCTTCTCAAAATATCACCCGCCTTTCCCTATAATGTCGCCTTTCCATTTTTCCATATTGCTCTCAAATACGGAGAGAGGACCGGGGAGACAGTCGGCCCCGCCACGTGCGGAAGGGAAGAGCGTGCTGTTAGCACCGATGATAGATGTGGCTGAAATCGGGAGTGCTGTTAAATTTTTAACTGTATCTCCTAATTATAGTCCTCCTGACACGTTCTGCTTTCCAGCTCTGCCAATAGATGGGAAAGTGACCTCAATACATTTCGTTAGCTACATCTCAGTTTTATCCACCCCCTACCCTGCACTCTTTAGTCACTTCGGCAGAGTGCCTCTCAAGCATGACAGCCTTGTGAAAGGGGTGGAAGGGGTGGTCTCCTCCATTCAAGTCCAGTTGACTCCCTTGGGTTAGTATACTGAAGGAATGTCGGATACCTAGCTTAGGATTCCTGGTTTGGTGGCCTGGGCTGGGACGATGCTCACTTTGAGGTACTGGGAGGCGTCAGATGTATCCCTGAAACTTCTTCCCAAAGCTCTCAGCTACTTGAGGAAAGTGAATAATAACTTGTAATGTTATTATATATTATTACAATAATAGTTCATTTATTAGGATGCGGGTAGAGAATCCTATATCAAAGGAGTGAATTCAGGATGAGATTATTTTGTATTCATTTCTACAACTTGGAAGTAATGGGTTCACCTCATAGAGAAACAAGAGAAGGAGAGGAGAGTTCCTTCTGCCCACTTTTATTTCCAATTTTTGTATTATCTTTAAGTAGTGTACAAAGGAAGTGCCATAGACAAAGCCATTTCTAAGCACAATGCGTCGTGATGAGTGTAACCCCTTCTTACATCCTCGCCCCTCTTCCACGCACCCTTTCACTTACTTTTCTTAATTTTGTGGTACATACAATGAGTTCTTGATTCCATTCTTCTGCTTTTCCCCTTCATACTTTTCCTACCCTTCTCCTCTTGGCCCTACCCCCCCCCATCTTGAATAAACCCATTTCTTGGTGTTGATTTTGTTGGGCTTTGACCTAGTCTCTCTAAAGAGTTATACTAATTGAGCTCTACATAGAATCTATTATACTTCAGTTAATTCATTTGAAACCACTCGCATATTGCATATCATTCTTTCTAATGAGTGAGTAAAATTCCATTGTGTATATATGCCACATTTTCTTGATCTATATGTCCATTGAGGGGCATGGGTTGATTCTATATCTTGGCTATGGTAAATAGTGCTACAATGAACATGGTTGAGCTGATGGCTTAGTTACTACTTGAAAAATTTGAAAAAGGGTATTGAAGAAGATTTAAGGAAATGGAAAAATCTTCCATACTCATGGATGGGATTAATTAACATCATGAAAATGGCCATACTGCCCAAAGCCAATTACAAATCCAAATGCAATACTCATCAAAATCCCAACAGCATTTTTTTATGTGATAGAGAAAGCAATCCAAAAATTTGTATGGCATAACAAAAGACCCTGAATAGCAAGAGCAGTCTTTAACAGGCAAAACAGTGTTGGAGCGATAACCATGCTAAACAAAAATAAAATCACTAAATACTAAACTAAAAAAAGCCACAAGTGAGGCTGTGGCTAAGGTGGTAAGACCTAACCTTGCGCAAAAGAGCTCAGGGCTAGTGCACATGTCCTGAGTTCAAGCCCCAGAAATGACGTACAGACACAAAAAAGATAACCTTATAACAATAGAATGTGATATCAATTGCTGGTACTTAATGCCCCTCTGATCTGGAACATGTGCTCCTTTGGCTGTAGTTTGCAGGTTTCAATGCTCAGAACTCATATTGCAGAGTTAGAAGCATCCAAACAGAGAACAGCGGCATGTGCTGAATAATCCAAGGGCTTTTGAGCAAGATTTACCTTCTCAGCAGCTCAGTGTAGCAACTTCAGAGAGACGCAATTGGAGCAAACTATCGATTCTCTGCAAATCTCCATTTACACCTCCATTAACCACTAATATCCACTCTCATAGGAAGAAACACACATAGCATCTTTAGCTCACATTTGGTATTGTGAAAAAGTGTGCAAAGTACATGGTATAATATTTAGTCTTCAACATAGATATTCAGTTGTAGAAACATTTGTAAAATGTCAAAATACCACTCTAATAATAATATCAAATAATATGGATAATAATATGAGTCACGTAACCTATACTAGGGTCCAGTGGCCTGCAGGGTAAGGGGTGACTTAAGAGTGATTTCGCAAAAATATAAAAAAGAATGTTACTTTCTTAAAAAAATAGGAGGGGGGTGCGCGCGTGAGTGTGTGGCGGGAGGAAAAAAAAAAGGAGGTAGCAGGAAAATATTAGCATTGTCAGATGCACCAATGTCCTGTCAGGAAATTAGCAAAATGTCTTAATCTTCCCTGTCTTCTGTCTCTGGGACATCTTAATGGTAAACAGCAAGTGATGGCATCAAGGCCCAGTAAGACAGCAAGAGAACTAGCAAAGGAGGTGGACAATCCCATAGCCAGGAACACCTGAGGTGATCCTCATGGATGGCTTCTCCTCATGTCAGCCTAGGGAGAAGGAATCATGACCCAGATTTGAAACACTAATATACTTACGGATCCCCTAAGGCCTGAAAGTTAACACTGCGAATTAACGTTGTTTCTGGCATTCGTTTGGTTTGAATTTCTGTGTGGTATACTTGAGCAAACTTCATCATCAGGTATAAATGTGGGAAAGAAGGAGGGAGGGTCAGAGGAAGAGAGCAAGGAAAGGAGGGAGGGAGAGAAGAAGGAAGAGAGAACAAAACAGAGCAAAGAGAGAGAGAGTGGGAAAGGGGGGAGAAGGGAGGAAAGGAGAAAAAGTAGGAAGGAAAAGAGGGAGGGAGAAAGGAAGGAAGAAAAATGGAGGAAGGAAAAAGGAAGGAAGGAAGGAAGGAATACAAAATGGAAAGGAGAAGGAAGGAGAGAGGGAGAAGGGGAGAGAGGAAGGAAGAAGAAATGGAGAGAAGAAGGAAGGAAGGAAGGAAGGAAGGAAGGAAGGAAGGAAAATATCTACCAGAAAAATCAGGAAGCATTAGGGCCCTGGAATCTAATATTAAGACACAGCTGCTCAAAGGTAGAACAGAAATTACTATTCTCTTGTGGCTTAGCATGAGAAAATTTATCTCCAAGGAAGAACTGTGTGTCTTCAGACCCTCCACAGTGGACTTAAATGTCATTTAAGAGCTGGAGGTGAGACAGAAGTGGTAGCAAGCCTAGGAGTTCCGTCCCATGCACTAGAAACTAAAAGCCACTTACTTAAATATCTAATATAAAGTACTTTGATTGCCATTAGGTGATTGAAAATTCCAGATCATTTTAACACCTTAACTATTTTTTTTTAATCAGTGAATGTTTTTCTTTTCTTGCTCTTACCGCCATCTTCAGTTCCTCAGCTCTCTACTCCGGGCCCTTGGGAAAGAGGAGGCAGAGAGCAGAGGACATAAGTAAGCAGCCATTGCTTTATTCTTTTCCCAATGACCCACCCATTTCTTTTATGGAATGGCAGAGATATCTTTCCCCTCATAACTTACCCTTGCATACATCTATCCTATTAAGAAATAGGAAGCCAGGTGCCAGTGGCTCACGCCTGTAATCCTTGCTACCCTTGAGGCTGAGATGTGAGAATTGCTGTTCAAAGCCCACATGGAACTAAAATTCCATGTGACTCTTATCTCCAATTAGTAACCAAAAAGCTAAAAGTGGAGCTGTGGCTCAAGTTGGTAGAGTGTTAACTTTCAGCAAAACACCCCCCAAAATATCAGGACTAGTCTCCAGACCCTGAGTTCAAGCCCCAGGGCTGGTACAAATATAAAAAGAAAGATTTCCCCCTGTCATCCTAATACGTGAATGCCAGAGTATTCTTGTCCTGGGAACTAAAAAGAAAATTGCAAGGAGACCCACATGGATCTCATGAAGAGTGAGTGGGGACATAGCAAAGGATAAGAAGGTTGTATACAGCAGCTACCTGGGTCTTAATGAGTCTCATCTACCACAACTGACCCTCAGGGAGGTTTTGAGGGTTTGGATCCGTCTCCCCAGGCTCCTGTGTGAGGGCGTGGTCCGTGCAGCAGGGTTCAGAAGTGGAGTATTTAGAATTGATTGGCTCGTGAGGGGTGAGGGTTCTGACCTCACAAATGAATTCATCCATTGATAGATCTGTAATTGGGTGGGCTATTGGCAGGAAGTGGAAGCGAAAGGAAGCAGTACTAGTTAGTGGAGGGAAGCCTCAGGGGTTGTGCCCTGGAAAGATTTCCTCATTCCCAGCCATCAATTCTCCTCCTCTTCCTCCTCCTGCTCCTCTTCTTCTTCCTTCTTCTCTCTTTCCCGCTCTTCTTTCTCCTCATCTTTCTCTTTCTCCTCCTTCAGAAGCAGCAGCTTTGCTCCACTGTTCTATGCACATCTATTCTTTCCAATAGTTTAGGAACTGAGGTCCTTACACTGGCTTGGTGTGCTTGTTCATCTGGTGCTCTATGACTACAGCCATACCTCCAAACGGAGCTTTTCGATGGTTACTTTGGAGTCGGAGCCTCTTGTGGACTTTTGTGTCCAGGCTGGCCTTAAACTATGAACCTCCATATTTCAGCCTGTTGAGTAGGTAGACCATAAGCATGAACTATGGGTATCCCATTGCTCTGCCTTTTTGATTGTCATTTCAGTTCGAAGTACATTGAATATTGACATACTTTTCTAAATCTCAGATCTTTCCCTATGTCTCTTACCTTCAGTGTTGTATCTTCTCTGACTTCTTAATCCCTGAGTATTTTCTTTTAGCATTCATCTCAGGCATTCCTAACCATCGGAAAAGTTTCCTATAGTCTACTTCCTGTAATAGCACTGTCATTTCTGTAAAAATGGAACATCATTCGATTTTTCTATTCTGTGGACATCTAAAATATCCTGCCTCTGCCCATAAACTGTGAGCTCTCTGAGGGCAGAGAGCATGATTGAACATCTCTCTTTAAGGCCCTATGGCTTCCAAACAATTCCTCCCCGCAAATAGGCATTCAATCTTTGTTTGTTGAACTGAATAAAATTATCCACCAGAAACCTGGCACCACTTCAGGGATCTTTGATCAGGAATCTAATTTTAGAGAATGCAGATGTTTCTAGGGAAGCAAATTAATGTTCCAGTAATTCTTTGGGAACTGTAAGTGTGTACTTTGTGTGCTGAGGGTAAGAACATATCAGGTGCTACTTCACAGATGAGAACTTGGAGAACGATTCTGGTGGTAAGACATTTTAATTATGGGATGTGCCCTTCAAACCTGAGCTTGGATCTGCTTATCATGATGGTCAGAATAATTAGGTCATCAAGATTGTATCCTATAGCCATCACTGCTATAACAAATAGATCTGGGAGATAAGCAAGGTGAGCCTTCTCTCTCTCTCTCTCTCTCTCTCTCTCTCTCTTTTAATGAATGAAAAAACAGAGACTCAAAGAAATCATATTATCTCAGATACCAGGCCCATTAATTTACAAAGCCAGTGTTAAACTCATTTGATAATCTTTCATTTATACTGTCTGTTAAAATACAAACCAACAACCCTGTTTTCCTCAGGAATTAGGAATTCTCTGTTTCAACTCACTTCTAATGACCACTTCCACACCAAAATGTAGGATGTATTTCTGCTAACACCATTGCTTTGTGATTTTTTTCCAAATAAATCAGCTATACCAAGTCAGCTTCTAGTTAATAAATGAGTACCATACAATGTTTGCCACCAATCATTTGAAGGCAATGTAGTGGGCAGCAAATTGTTTTCAAACAGCACAAGACTGGCAAAGAAAAACCAGAAAGAACAAAGGCTAATCTTTCAGGAGATTCTGGATCTCTCTAACTCTCCATTCTTTTCTTTTTGCCTTTCCTTTCTTTGATTTTGATTTCTTGGAGTTGATCACACAATTCAGGAAGGTTGCTTTACGTGAAAGATAGTGGACCAAATTCACTGTCATTTGTCACAGTTTCCTTGAGGATATATTCTATACTGTATACCTGCTTTAAAATGAATGTTTTCTGATGACATTTTTAAGATAATAGGACAAACATGAGTCTAATTTTGAATTGCTGTATCCATTCTAAAGTAGAACCAAATACTTTTGACAACGTACATTTGTGGGCCTAGGAAATTCAGGTAAAAGTAGTATCTGAAAGTGTCAACAAATCTGCAATGTCACTGTGGTCATGGGGAGAAAACAAGAGATGTTTCCTGGTGTGTGTGTGTGTGTGTGTGTGTGTGTGTGTGTTCCCACATGCATGTGTACATACCACACCTGGGTCTGAGCCCTGTCCTTCAACTTTTTTTTGGGGGGGTCCGGTTGTGGGGCCTGAACTCTGGGCCTGGGTGCTGTCCCTCAGCTCTTCAGCTCAAGGCTGGCGCTCTACCACTTGAGCCACAGCGCGACTTCTGGCTTTTTTCTTTTCCTTTTTTTTTTGTTTTATTTTGGAGGAAGAGGGGGTTGGTTGTGGGCCCTGCCACTCTGACTCAGGGCACTGTACCTCAGCTCTTCAGCTCAAGGCTAGCACTCTACCACTTGAGCCACAGTGCCACTTCTGGCTTTTTCTGCTTATGTGGTGCTGAGGAATCGAACCCA
>NW_012267251.1:6211826-6399326 GCF_000151885.1 Dipodomys ordii
TATATATATATATATATATATATATATATAGTTATTCTAGTATATATATATATACTAGAATGTGGTATGAGAATAGCATATTAGTGGAAGAGTCTGCCCCACAGTAATGAATATATTGGCTTTGGCTATATTGTTTTAAGTCTTAGCATTGTCATCTTACTGGCTAGCTGCTTTCCTGTATCTGCCATAGTTCACTGCCAGAACTTGAAGTCCAACCTTAAAAGATACAGGAAAGAGGTACCTAGAATCCAACAGTATCCCCTAAAACTTGACATCCACCAGAGCCTTTGAATTTGTCTGATTTGGAAATAAGTTCCTGGCAGATGTAACCACGTGAAGATGAAGTCATGGAGAGGTGAGAGTGGTCATAAATCCAGCACACAGCTTCCCTGGAAGAAGTAGAGAATTTTGATGCAGAGACACAGAAAAAGGGAGCAAGTTATGTGAAGCAGAGGCTGACTGCAAGGATTATTCCTAAGCCAAGAAATGCCGGCCACTGCCAGGAGCCACCCGATGCCTGGATCGAGTGTGGACCAGCTGCTGCTTCACAGCCCCAAGAGCACTGGGGCTGGGAGATAAGGCTTCAGCCACTCAATTTTGTGGTCATTTGAATGTGAGTTCTAGGAAGCAAACACAAGAAGGGTGGGAAAAGACCTGCATACCCTGTCATTCAACTCAGCCCCAGCCTCTTCCCTAGTTCAAGTCTCTGCTTCAGATGTAACTCAGTCAAGTCCCTCCTTTAGTTCTAGCTCCAGCCCCAGTCCCATCTCAGGCTCCACCTCCACCACAGACTCAGCTTCAGGATACAGTCATAGGTCATAGGTCACGGGTCACAGGACACAAGATACTGTTCCTGATGTGGAGGCAGGAACAGCAGGAGGAAGACAAGTCCAAACATAAGCAGAAAAAGCCAGAAGTGGCGCTGTGGCTCTAGTGGTAGAGCGCTAGCCTTGAGCTGAAGATCTGAGGGACAGTGCCCAGGCCCAGAGTTCAAGCCCCACGACCAACAACAACAACAAAAAAGAAAAAAAAAAGAATCAAGTGAGTTTCTATTCCATGGAAATTTCTATTGGTTAAAAGTCTTGAAAACAGATCCACAGAACAAATTTCCTATTTACAATTAGTAACAGCCCTCTTTCTCCTTTTCTTATTTCTTTACATTTTTTGTGCCTCTCCTTTCCTTTCAAAGAAATCTTTCTTTATGTTCAGACAAAAAGCTCAGGTTAAAATAAGCAAAGGATTTGAGTACAGATTGCCCCACGGAAGATATATAAGTGATCAAATACACAATAGGATAAAGTTGCCTACCTTTATTACACTCGAAGGGAAGACAAATCAAAACCCCAGTAAGATGGCATTTTATAGTCAATGATTTATCTACCTTTGATCATGAAGAAAATAATGTGTTGACAAAGCTGAGCAGAAATCATAACCCTCATAATTTGAAGGATCTAAAACGATGCTGGCATTCGGGAAAATGTTTTGATGGGATATTAGTCACCATACAACCTGACAATTCCTCTCCAAAATACATACCTAAGAATGAAAATTTGCCCACACTCAAGATGCACTCAAGGATCTCTGTAGTTACTCATGATAGCCTTAAATTATTAAAAGCTGCTCAGATGACTCATCAACTGAAAATGGAGTATATAACTAATGCATATATATATCAAAAGAATAATAGGCATAAAAAAGAATAAACATGAAGTACCAGTGTGTGCTGTGGTAGGGATTAACCCTGAAGTATCATACTAAGGAAAAGAAACCAGTCTTAGAAGACTATACATTGGATAAATCCATTTATACAAAATGCCTGGAACAGGACAATCTATAGAAACCCAAAGCAGATCATTTGTTGCCTGAGGGCTGAAGAAAAGGTTGGAGGCTGAGATATGATTGCTAATGGATGCGGGTTTCCTTAGGGAAACATATTCAAACATTGAATTGCGACAATGGTTATACGACTCTATGAATCTATGAATTAAAAAGAATGAAGGGATTCCAGCGGAAGATCTTCGCTCTTGATAGTTTGGTGCTACATAACACGGTGGATGATGAATAACAGATTAACCGCTTTGCACGGTTCATACTGTTTTCTACACTATGTGAAAATAAATTGCATAAAGTACTTTACTAAATGAACAATCTTTTAGAATGGATAGTGATGGTTTTATTTTAATAAACAAGTTTAATATGATTCATGTGTTTCAAGTGAAAACCTTTACAAAGAATAACTTTGTTTAGCTTAGGTTCTGGAATCCGCTTTTCTTTGGAGCTTCTGTGTCAGTCCCACCCTCTCTGGTGGCTGGCAAGTCAGCTGGTCTACATATCAGTTCTTCCTGGGTAGACATATGAGAGGTTTTGTCCCAGCTTCCCTTCTCTGCCTTTCTCACTTCATTTTGTCTTGGAGTGGTGAAGGTGGTACAAAGGAAAGATGATTTGCTCTGCGGCTCTGTCGGGGTTTGGAAAGTATTTCTACAGTATAGACTTTTAAGGATGCTTCATTCAGAAAGATGATAGGCTTTTAGAGGGAACTCTGATCCAGAAATGAGATCAACCTCTGCTCTCTTTCTACATTGTCTCAACATGTGACACAAGGTAAGCTTATGCCGATAGCATGGTTTGTCTGAATCACTCGAATTAAAGCCTTTCTGCATTCTTAAATATTCTGAACTAAGCTGCTCCAACTTGAGAAGTACTGTCTGGCTCATGATACAGGAGTGTTTCCTGGTAAGAGTAAACAATGAATTGTGAGGAATTGTCCTCTTTAAGTCAGGGGCCATCCTGTTGCATTGTGGGAGATTCACTGTCCACAATTTGAGGATGTCCACAGAGAGCAGCATTCGCCGGGTCCTGTGCACCTCATGCTAGAGATCCTGCCTCTGCATGGATATTTCCATGCAATGAAAAGAGAAAAGGGGGCAAACAAAGAACTCTTTAATACAGATTAGGGAAGAGGCTAATGTTACCTAGTATTGAGAACTCCCAAATTCCATCAACACACAGACACAAATTATTTTCCTTTCCCAAAGAATATGTGAAACATTTCCTCCTCAGTTCTTCTGAAGTCCTATTGTGGAATTTTCCTTTTGAAGCTTAAATGCCTAAAATTTCCAGCGAGAGGATCCCTTTGAAGTCTGTCTGAAACAGTGTCAAAACACATGGCAAAGAACCAAAACTACGGGAAGGACTCTCTTTAAAAAGTGTAGAAAATCCTTTAAAAAAATGGGTTAAAAGGCATGAGGATTTTCACATTGCAAATCTTGGTATAGTTGGATATTTCTTTTTGATTTGTAGGGAAAAGGAATAATGTACAACATGAATTTCTGTCTTCCTTACAAAAAGTAGAGGAGTGATTTCATCCATTCTAGTTTATACATAGACATCTTAGGATTCACGATCTACATGTTTCTTTGGGAGCTTTCTTACTAGAAGACACAGAAATTTCAGGAGTGTTTCAGTTTTTACCTACACAGGGTACATATTTGATTTTGCATATTATTTCATGCATGATTCCACCATGATCTCGAGAAAATTAAAAGAGGACAGAAAAAATTAATAGCTGTTAAAATTAATTAGAACCAACATGGGGTTTAACTGTCATTTGAGTGGTAGCCTGGAAAAAAACATCTGGGCATGTTTAATGCCCATAAGGTCTGCTTTTGTTGAAGTCTTTACAAAAATTAATTGATATTATAAAATATCTTTTCAGTTATTAGGGTCAGAATCATTCTCTATGATGCCAAGTTCGAAATAATTGGGTAAAATCTTCAGAAGATTGTAGAAGAGTCACATGCTATTTCCATCCCTATATCCTACTGACAGAATTCAAAATAGCCTATGGTTAACTTCCTATATTGATAGACTTCTCACTCCAAATTCTTAATTTTTGAATGCTAGTCTTTATCTCATGTTATTTTCCCTCCAAAAATAATCATGTCTGGAAATGAGAATCATCATTAATTCATTCGAATCCCCTATACTCCTGCAGTCATTCAAGGATTTTTTCTTCTGTCTGTTTCCCACTACCTCAATTCAGTATCTGCCTTCATTTCACCATTCACTATTGTTTTTCTTTTAATTGATCAAGATGTGCTGTACCCATAAACTGACATATTGAATTGAAGCCCCTTTCTACAATTACTTAATAAATTTTTTAAAAGTCAGATGGGTCTTTAAAAGAAATTGAGCAAATTGTGTATCTTGAAAAAACAACTCTTTCCCATTTGCCTTCCATTTCCATCACATCGTCCATGTTGGCATTCATGCCAGAAAATTCGCTCTACCTCAAGCCAGCCTTGCATTTTCCCACTTTAAAACTCATGTTGCACATCATGTTTTCAGTCTCAAGTGAGAGAACACCAACAGAATGTGCATTGAGAAGTGCACATTTTTTATCATCTCACATAAAAAGGAGTCTAGCATGAGAGCAAGTCTAGAGCTGATTAGTAGCTCAAGGTATTGAGATGTTAAATCAATGACTAGCTGGGATGTCAGATATGTGAACAGCTATGTGGAATATTTCCTCATTTTCCGACATCATATCAGGCAAAGTTCTTCTATCCATTGTGTCCTAACATGACTGAACGTTAGAGCAGAAAGTGTCACACTTGCTCTTCCAGTCCCTTCTCTCTTCTGCATTCCCTAGAAGTCCACTGAACACCGCTGTATCCAAGCAGTGGCATGAAATGCTCTGCCTGTGGAGAGGAAATTGCTACGACTTGCTTTAACAAACAGGAATTTGTTTTATCACCCCCGGGTGTCATAACTGTCATAACTGGAAACTAGAGGGTGAAAAGTGCGTAGTCTTTCTTGTGTACAAAGAATAAATATACACAGAGTATAATAAATATGCATATAGTACCTAAACAGACATATGCTCAATCTACGGTGTTAAAATTTCATGTGGGAGGATAATTAAGACAAAAATGTAAAAATATAAAGACTCCATAGGGACTAGATAATGAGAGGAAAGTTGATGACCACTGGTTTAAATTATTCAGCAATCATCCTTGGCAAGGAGTGGTGCTTAGGAAGTACATGCTAGCCTAATATTGAAAACCAGAATCTTAGTAGTAAATTGGTAAATTCTGCCATAACACCCAATCAAAATGGTACATCCTAGGGGTTGGAGGCATGGCTCAGGTGGGAAGTCACCTGCCACGAAGTAGAAAGTGAGTTCCAGTTGAGTCCCACCTTGGACCAAAGAGAAAACAAAATGGTACTGACAGATGAGAAAAAAAAACAACAACAACTAATTCTAAACACTCAGAAGACAAAGGTTGTCAGGATCCCTAGGTCAAGGCCAGCCCAGGCAAAAAGTTCACAAGATTTAGGATTTCATCTCAACCAATAGCTAGATGGGGTGACACACCCCTGACCTCTCAGATATTCAAACAGCATCAGACGTAGAAGGATGGCTGTCCAAACTGGCCAGGATGCAAACGGAAGAACTTGAGAGCAAAATAACTAAAGCAAGGGTGAGGGACATGGGGCAAGTGGTTGGTAGAGTACCATTCTAGCAAGAAGACTTGACTTCAAATATCTACTAAATAAAAACAAAGAGGAACATGCTTCTGTTTTTTTTTGTTGTTGTTGTTGTTCTGGTTTGTTTTGTTTTGTTCTAAATATTGAGTTTCTCCACTCATTGGGTAATATTTATATAACACTGTGTCTAAACTCTGATTGCAATGGGGTCTCTTGACCTTTTACACCCAACCTGGTCTTGAACAAACAACCTGGTCTTGAACAAAGTCCAATTCTCTGACTCATAAGTAGGTAGGATAAGAGCCAAAAGCCACTGTTGAGTCAGAAATGAAAAGGGACAACCCTTAGGAAAGTATCAGTTACATCCTTCATCTGGAATTAGCTATCCATCCTCTTGGGCCATAGCACCTCCTTCGAACTTGTATTGCTATTGACTTTCTGTTATTCAATATTACAGATGTATCTTATCCCACAGTGACTAGAAAAGAAGCTATTTCAAATAAGAATGGATAACCTCATCATTATTTTAGATTTCCTAATGATCATTGGTAATCCTTGAAACAAGAGAGATTCAAGCTTATTTTTTGATTGGCTACAAAGGATAACACCAACAGCACTGAGAAATCTGAGTCATGGACACTAAGCAGAGCAGCTTGCTTGATAGTCACATGACCACAGATATACCATGGTGGTCAACATGACCTCAGGCATACCAGCTAACTCTATCTTTTGTAGCGCTTGGGATGAATCACAAGGTCTTGTGAAAGATTGACACCACTGAGTTACAACCTCAGCCTTTGGTTTCTTGAGTCTCCTTCCCTAGCCCTAGCTGGCAGCAGACTCAAAATCCTCCTGGCCTCAGCCTTTTGGGCACTGGGATGATGGGGGTGTGCCGCCATGTCTAGCGGTTCTGTGCCTTTTATACTGGCCCTGAAGGTCACGTGAAGTCCATTATCAGCAACTTATTTCTAGCTCTTCCCATTCTATCAGGTCTCTCTGTGGACCTGGAATCGCTCTGTCCCCTTAAAGAAATCAAATAATAAATGTCCTGGCAGTTCCAAGCCACTCTCAGCTCAGTAGTCCTAACACCTAGCTATGGGCTAGCAAACATTTTCAGTCTCCCTTCTGGAAGAAACTCACCTTCTCCGGGGCGGGGTGGAGAAGGGCAGGTGGGAGGCAGCCAGCTTCTCCATGGTGAGGGAGCTGGGGTTGCCCAGATGGTCTAGATGACCTCTGAGCCTTGGTGGGCGAGCCGCCCTCCCCCCCGCCCCCCGGCCTCGAGGCCCTGTCCCCGGGGTCCCCTTCACGAGTCCTCGGGCAGTCACGCAAAGGCTCTCCACAGTGCATCTCCAGCTCTTCTGGATCCCTCTAAGTGAGCACAGGGAAGAAGGCCCTGCAGCACTATTCTCTGTACGGTTTTTATTCCTGCTCATTTTATTTTAACTAATATCAGTGTGGCAACAATCAAACTGCCTTCCAACTTCTGGGCACACAAAGACAACATCTTAATGAAGTGCACTTGACCATGGTACTGTCCAAAAGCTACGTACATATGACCAGATTAGATGATGTTAAGCAAAATGAACCCCAAGACAAGAACACAAATATCTTCCTTCTTTCTTGCTATTGTTTCTAACATATTTACAATGTACCATGTGATTTTTTGTTGCTTTGTATGTTCCTCCCCCGTGGTATAACCCCTGTTTACACTGTATTTGATGTCCGTGCCCTGCATCTTGTATATACACTTCTCTAATTCGGGGAGGGGAAGGGAAAAAACAAAATGCTTAAATAAGGATACAGTTTGACCCATTGTAACAATGGGATGCACAAGACACTATGTTGAAAACGAAGTTTACAACTTTGATGGGGGGTGGGGGAGGGAGTTGTGGAGGTGGGAGGAAGGGATGGTGGGGGAAAACAAAGGAGGAGGCAACAATGCTTGATAGGAAATATACTCATTGCTTTGCTCATGTAACTGTAACCCCTCTGTACAGCATTTTTACAATAAAAAAACGTACCCAGAAAAAGTGACCTGTGACCTCTGAACACACCAGTTCAAATGAACATGAAGGTTTTCAGTGTGTCAGGTTGTTAATATCAGATACTGTTTGTCTCAGCCGTCCAGGATGGGAACCATGATTCTTTAGGAATCATTAACAGGCTACCACAGAGGCAACACCAGGGAAAGTCAAAGGGCGTGATAGCTACGACTCCTGCATCTACAGTTATATTATCTCCCTTGCAATGGATGATTAGAAGAGACAACAAAATTATAATCTTATTCTACAGCACTCACTGTGAGATGAGACCAGTTACAACAACTGGCAGAAGACAGAAATCGTTATAAGGCTTTGACGGACATGACAATGCATTTCTTCTAGAATCAGGGTTAACGCGATGTATTTTAAAGAACATAACCTCAGAAACATTTATAAGAGCTAAAACTGCAGAGCAGGAAAGAAGACCAAATGAACCCGGATGGAAGCAAACCCCTTTACCCAGACAACGGTCTGTTTCATAACCAGATCCATCTAAACAATCAGGCTTGCGAGTCAGGATACACAAACACACTCAGGTTCACGTCGACAAAAGGCCAGGGATTGAAACGAGGAAGGCACAGGACGCACGCTGAAGATGAACGAGCACGTTCCACATGCCCCTGAGAACTCAGGCCCACTGTTCGGAGCCCGCGTGGGCAGACAGCTCTGTAGCCCGTGTGTCCGGAAGCTGATGGCTTGTCTCTTTCAGTCTCTTTCACGGCCTTTCATTTTGCCCAACTTCCTTTATATATTACAACCAGTAGCGTATAGTGTATGCATGCAGCACACAGGTGAGGCCATAGAGCACCAAGCACCAAGTTTACCGATACTTAGAATGACCAAACAACCATATATGTATATATATACAAATGTGTATATGTATATGTATGTATACATAATGCCATTAAAGTGAACTTTAAGCCTTTACGTTATAGAGTATAGATTATTCCTAACTGGCATGGACTGGCTGATTTGCGAGGATTCCTCAAAGGTGCTGAACCTGGCTGGAGGGTGCGGAGGGCCTGGAGGACAGTTAAGAGATGGAGCTTAATGAGAGCTCCCCAGTCACCGGATCAGTTGTCTTTGGAAGGGATTAAAGCAGTGCTCACGGGGACAGGGCCCCTGAGTTTCTTTGAGAGGAAAGGTTATAAGAGGTTCCTATGAGAGGAACGGTATATGAGTTCTTCCTCCCATCAATGGTGTTGTCATGAGGTGACACAGCCCAACAGGGTCTTGTCAGACCCTGACAAGGGTTTCAAGGCTCCAAAGCTGTGAGCTAAACAAACCCCCTTCTTTTTCTTTTTAATAAAGGTAGATTGCCTTAAGAATCTCATTGCAGCTGGGTGCCAGTGGCTCATACCTATATTCCTAGCTATTTAGGAGACTGAGATCTGAGGATTGCAGTTCAAAACCAGCCAAGCAGGAAAGTCCATGAGACTCTATCTCCAATGAACCACCAGAAAACCATAAGTGGTGCTGGTGGTTCAAGTGGTAGAGCGCTCGCCTTGAGCTAAAGAGCTGAGGGACAGCGCCCAGGCCCAGAGTTCAAGCCTCAGGTCAGACAAAAAAAAAATCTCATTGCAACAATTTAAAAAAATGAACTAAGACAATGTTTAAGGATAATATTCCTATGTAGGGGAAGTTTTAGTATTTCATTATAAGATTGGCTAAAAGAGTATTTTCCCCTAATATTATATTATATAACTCATGCTTAGTTTTAGAATTTTCATGTGATTTTTGCAGTTCTTAAAGATGTTGAACATGTATTTGTAAATCAATTTTCTGTTGCTATGATGATCTAATTCTTCTCAAACTACTTTATACATAAATCTATATATAGCACAAAGTTTTAAACTCTAAAAATAATTCTTAGGCTTTGGATGAATGGTGACACATTAGAAGACAGACATGATAATCTGAAATTTAAAATGAACTTACAAAATAAGCAGCATAATTCTATGAGATGATTTGGGGGTTTATAACACCTGATAAATAAAGGTACTCTTCCTCACACTGTCTTCTCTTATTTGCTTGGAAGAAAAATCCAACACATCAATGGGCCTATCATAAAGATACATTTATTCAGGAAATAATGACAAGATTTGCTGAAAGTTGGAAGGTGCAAAGTAAGAAATGAAAATACTCCCTGAAATTATTTTCAGCGCCTGAGAATGGGCTTGAGAATTCAGATACATATGAGGATCTGAATTCCAAATGCCCCGGTGAACCACAGAATTGCTTCCTGCACCTGCCTCCGTGGGAATTGTGAATGCGGTATTTTGGGACAATAAAACAGGAAGCAGACTAAGCAGTGTTTCTTGTACAGGATTGTGTTTGCATGTGTTACACAAACTCAATATTTAATGTGTTCTCCAACTTTTTTTTTTTTGCTCGGTTGTGGGGTCTGAACTCTGGGCCTGAGCACTGTCCCTCAGCTCTTCAGCTCAAGGCTAATGCTCTACCACTTGAGCCTCAGCCCCCTTCTGGCTTTTTCTGCTTATGTGGTGCTGAGGAATCGAACCCAGGGCCTCATGCATGCAAGGCAAGCACTGTGCCATTGAGCCACCTTCCCAGCCCTGTGTTCTCCAACTTTTAAATGTCTTTTCTCAAATTGATGGCTTAAAGAGAATATGTGACTTCTTTCCAACCCTCAAATAAATGTTCCAAAGACATACATGACGTCACTCCAGTGTGCCATACAAATACTTCTGCCTTCAATGAGGTTTGCTGTGGAGAAAGCTGGAGATTCATTGGACAATGGACTCCCATGGGCAGGATAGAGTTTATGATTAATCTACAGCTTTGTCACCTGTAATTCCAAGTAAATTTTTAATGATCATTAGCTTTGGATGGGGTGTTTTCAAACTTTACTTTAAACTTCATGTTTTTAACTCTGTGTGTGTGTGTATGTGTATTTCCTCTTTCTTTTTTGTTTCTGTTTTTGGTGCGGTTCTAGGGCTTGAATTCAGAGCTGGGCGCTATCCCTGAGGTTTGTCACTCAAAGCTAGCACTCTATCATGGGAGCCATAGCTCCACCTCCTACTTTTTTGGTGGTTAATTGGAGATAAGTGTCTCACAGACTTGCCTACCCAGGCTGGCTTTGAACCACAATCCTCAGATATCAACCTCCTGAATAGCGAGGTTTACAGGTGTGAGCAACAGGCACCCAGCTTCTGATCATGGGCTTTTATTACATGCAATTTTGCTGAGAAACCTACATCGTCAGCCAGTTAGTAGTTTAATATGTTGAATTCTTATGGATCAGACATAAGTAACCAAACAGGAAACTTGAACCTACAAAGAACACTAGAAAAGGGCATTGTTAACCTGTATAGTAAAAAAAAGTGTACATATCCACATTCACACGCCAAGGTGCATTAAACAGATGTCACTGAATCATGAATTTGGGAAAACATAGATCTATTTCGGTGAACATGAGGTCAGAGTCTCAGAATAGATTCAGTGTTCATGGGTGTAATCACACCGCAGGTTTCAATGCTGGCCTCTGAGATAACCCTCAGGATGTGTCATTATCCGCCTCATCAGTGTGACTTAGCTTCAAATTAAACACCCGAATTAAAACCAAAATTACTTCTTAGAAAGGAAAGCAAAACAAAAGCCCAGCTCCATTCAAATTTAGGAAATGACATCATGAATTGCAACACAGCCTGACCAAACCTGCCTATTAGTATTTTTAAATGACTTCAGTCTCTTTTCTATTAGCTTGACAATGAACTTCCTGGTTCAGTTACTCTAGCATGGGCCTTTCTTCCTGGCTCCACTGGGTCCTCCAAATGCCTTGGGAATGAACCAGTGAATACACTGAAATTAAGTGATAATTCCCAGAACCCAATAAAAATTATTCAGTGATAATTTTATCACTTAGAGTGTGGATTAAAGTACATCTGGAACTCAGATGGCTGATATTCCATTATTTTGAATAGGCTATAATTTCATCACTATCAGCAACATATCTATCTGGAAGCTATATTATTGATTTTTGACAATATAACAAGTGGAAATTGGCTCTCCGTAGTCAAAAGGTTGATATTTTAATTTTATGCTTTGCTTTTGTTTCAGTGACAAATTATCACTATCTCTATAGGAGAAAAACAAACTATATATAAATATCACAGTAGGAAGCTTAAAGAATTTTACAAAATAAGAATAACCACAATGTAACATTTCCAGTGTTTCTATTCTGATTTATGGTTTCCTCTTTTTCCTTATCCAGGGCTTCTATAATACTGTGCCTCACATTTTGATGTCTTTATTCTTTAGCAAATACATATAGATACAATTATTGTTATGACATATAGCATGTTTCATGCGTGTAAGTATATCTGTCTACATACACACATAGGAGTACTCACTACCTGTCAAAATATATTACAAAAGAAATCAATTTCTAAGACCTTGAAGTGGGCATTTCGTAACCAGGATGAGAATAAATGGATGGGAAGAGAATGTTGTGTGTAAATGCTTAGAATAATTAGTTCGCAATTCCACAAACACCAGTATATTGATTAAGACTGGGGATAATATTGCCTATGTTAGAGAATTACAGCTTCCAATTTTTTTAAGTGATGCTAACTCATCACCTCTGCAGCTCTCCTACCTGAGTTTTATAATAGGATTCGAATCTGAATTGGAAATTGCTTGGTCGGGTTCCAACTAGGAATAAAATCATAGCATCCACTAAATGCCAAGATATATGTTATTAATGGGCCTAGATATGAGACATTTAATTTAAAAAGAAAACTTGGAACAGTCATGGGAGCAAGCCAACTGGAGAATTCTTAGCAGGAGTAAACTACCTAAGCCGCATCCAAATACACTAGAAATAAAAGGTTTCCACCTAAATGCAGGACTAACTCCCTCAGTACAAGAGTTCCCAGAAGTCACATAAAGTAGCGAATAGAAGGCCGAAGGTTAAGCTAGAACAGTTAAGTTCTAGCTCAACTTATTCAATAGCTTGGACAAAAGATCTTACTTCTCAGAGCTCAGAGTTCTAAGGTGATAAATTAATGATGATGATGGTGATGATGATAATAATAATAATAATAACTAAGGAACAGCTAAAGGAGCTAATGATCACCATGTGCTAGATACAGTGTTTGGCATATAGCAAATTATTAATAAATGCTGTATTTTATTACAAATGAAAGTATAAGATAAGCTATGGGTTTGTTTGGTTAAACATAATTTGTTGCTTTTTTAGGTGAGAAAAATCATAACATTATCTCCATTCTCTTAGTTTTACATTTGTAAACCAGAAATAGTTTTATACAAACTAGCGTTTTGAAAAATCAAGTGAGATCATGCATAATTCAATTTGTAAATTTTCAAGTGGTACACAAATGCTGGTTGTTTTCTCCTATTAAATTGGCCCATGCACTGAAATTTATTTAGGATTAAATCACAGGAGTAAAAACTGACAAAATAGAAAACGTGTGAGCTAGAGATCTTATTTCTCAAAAGGCCTTTAAATTCCACTTAAACAACTGCCAAATGGGCAGAAGTAAACTTCGCTTCAGTGCGTAATCATCTTCTTCATAGATGGAGGATATATCTTTCTCCAGGTTGCAGAAAATATGTAGAATTCCCTGCATCAGGTATGTCAGTGCCATCCATGAATCAATTTGTGCAGCTTTCTTGTTTTCTAGGCTAATGAAGGGAGAAGCATGAATTCTTTCAATCCTGCAGGTAACATTGAGTTGTGAATTATGTCCATTTGCTCACCAAGATCCTCATCAGACTTGCACACAAGGGGAAAAAAAATGAGCTTACATTGAGGTTGGTTCCACTTTGTTCATCTTCTATAAGGATGTTAAGAAACAATTCAAGAATCAAGAAAATGATTGAGGGCTGGGATGGTGGCTCAGTGGTAGAGTGCTTGCCTTGCATGCCTGAGGCCCTGGGTTTGATTCCTCAGCACCACATAAGCAAAAAGGAAAAAAAAAGCCGGAAGTGGTGCTGTGGCTCAAGTGGTAGAGTGCTAGCTTTGAGCTGAAGAGCTGAGGGACAGCGCCCAAGCCCAGAGTTCAGGCCCACGACCGGACCCAAAAAAAAAAAAAAAGAAAAAGAAAAAAGAAAATGATTGAATTATCAGTTCCTAAATATTTTTGAAACTGAGTAACTAGCCCCCGGAAATTTTAAATTGAATCATCACTATTGTTTTATTGTTCTTATGTATTTTAGATTAGCATTACAAAGAAGAGTTTTAAAATTATAAAGAATATATTCAGATAATACAGATTCCAAGTATCATTTTCTCAAGTTTTCCAAAGTAAAAGCTGTTAATACTTGAATCCATCATATTTTTCACACATATAAATATTTATACATATTTATAAATACATAAATATATGTTTATATATAAATACATAAATACTTATATATTTGTGTTGGTTGCTGCTATGTTCTCTATGTTTTAAAAAAAAGAATTAAAACTTCAAAAGAAGTATGAGCTAGGAGCTTGTAATCCAAGCTCCTTGCAACAAAAAGGTTTACTATGTGTTCTTTTTTAAAATTTTAAATGAAAATACATATTTTCCCAACATGCCATTTCGGCTCCACCAAGAGAATCAGTCAGGAGCTTTTTATGGTGAAATATTTAAAGTGAACCTTGAACGTTAGCCAAGAAAATGCTTTTAAGGTTTCTTAAAACAACTCAGATCCAGAACTTTATTTGCTCATTAGGCTTGTAAGGGGCCCGAGCAGATTTTTATAAAGAAAGAAAAATTCCTTCCTAGGTTATGACTCTGAAGGCTTTGTGAACCTTTTCTAAAACAGAAGACAGAATGGGAAAAGATCATGGTTTTGCAAGTGGCCCTAGAAAAACTAGAAGAGATACCCAGCCAGAATATGGACAGGGATTTATATGTGACTTAAAGAAAATATAACTAAAATAAATAAATAAATTCTTTTTAAAACACTGTGTTAAAAATAAGTTCCCCAGAGATGTTTTAAATGACCAGCATTACACACAGAGCTGAGCAGAGGGCTACTAGTTCATAAGTGAATAGGAAAGGGGCTGGGAAGGTGGCTCAGTGGTAGAGCACTTGCCTTGCATGCAAGGCCCTGGGTTCGATTCCTCAGCACCACATAAGCAAAAAGAAAAAAGCCAGAAGTGGCGCTGTGGCTCAAGTAGTAGAGTGCTAGCCTTGAGCTGAAGAGCTGAGGGACAGCGCCCAGGCCCAGAGTTCAGGCCCCACGTCCAGACACTCCCCCCCAAAAAAAGAAGTGAATAGGAAGTCAAGTTATTGGCTTTGGCCATGGGGTGGGGGTGTGGGGAACCACAGGTAGTTCATACCTATAATCCTAGCTACTCAGGAGGCTGAGAGCTGAAAGCCAGCCTGGACAGAAAGGACCATCACACTCTAATCATCCAGTTAACCATGGAACAAAGCTGTAACTGGAGATGTTGTTCAAGTAGTAGAGCACCAACCTTAAGTGAAAAAGATAAGGAACAACACCCAGGGCCCTAGTACCTGCATGGAAGGAACAAGAAGATGGAGATGAAGACAATGATGAAGAAGAAGAGGAGGAAGAGGAGGAATAAAGAAAAAACTACAGAAGTAGGAGCATAAAGAGCTCAGAGCAGAAGAAACATGAGTTTTTTTTATTGTTTTTATGAAGTTATAGGAATAAGGACTCTAGTATCTACCCAATAGTCTTTCGGCACATTTATTTCCTGATTAATAGTGATACAAATCATAGAGTGCAGTCGAAATTGAAATAAGAAAACAAAATGGCAAATGCAAAAAAATAAACGCACTCTAGGTGTCAAGTCAATATCATCAGGAAGCTTTATTATTAAACAAATAAAAGACAAACTAACCAGAAGAGAAAGATCACCTTTAGAAGGACAAGGATCAAGAGCTGGGAAGGTGGCTCAGTGGTAGAGTACTTGCTTTGCATGCATGAGGCCCTGGGTTCAATTCCTCAGTACCACATAAGCAGAAAAAGCCAGAAGTGGTGCTGTAGCTCAAGTGGTAGAGTGCTAGCCTTGAGCTGAAGAGCTGAGGGACAGTGCCCAGGCTGAGTTCAGGCCCCACTACTGACAAAAAAAACGAAGAAGGAAAGGATCAGGCTGTCATCATTTTCTGGCCAACACTGGATGAAGCATCATTAGAGGCAATGAGAAGACCAACAAAATAGTCTTCAAGTTACCTAAGACATATGATCATGAGGTAAGCTGGAGTAAAGTGTCAGCCCATTATGAGGGCCACACCAAGACTTTACAGAAACAATCAAAAGTTCTATAACTCCACCTCCCACATTTTTATTTCTTAGGATGTTGCTAAGGATATGTTCAGAAAAATTAAAATTTGAAAAACTATAGATGGATCTAAGAAGAGGAGAAATCAATTGAGCAGGAAATTAGTGAGCTATAAAGGAGACTTTAAGAAAGAAGAATGGATTTGGGAAAGAACTAAAAAGAATCCAGATGTCCTTCGCAAGGAAAACACAGTGTCTTATAAACCAACAAGACAGCAACCATTAAAAACCATAGTTGAAAAGAAAATTGAAAAGCTTATGCAAGAAACTAAAATGTCAAATCAAGTGGGAGATGACTCTTTTTTATTTTGCTAGATAGTAGGAAAATGGCGGTTCAATTGGTGAAGTGGAATTGCTATAACATATGCATATATCAGCATCTCTCCTACACCACGGGAAGCAACGTTCTCTATTGTAACCTAGCAATAGATTTCTAGATGTAATAAATGAATACTATTTTTTTTGTTTTAGGCATTTACCTTTTAGAAATGATGCAAATGCAGGAAGTAGTATCACTTGCATGCTCATTTTGCTCCCATTGCTTTCTGTGATTGAATAAATATGTTCACAAGGTTGATTTTCTCCCATTTATTTGGGAAGTGCTTCACTCACTGAGCAGGATGGGAAACAGAGAGGGTATATCAAAGTTACTAAGGTATAAGAGAATAAAAGAATAAGCTAATATATGCACACACACACACACACACACACGTGTGGGTGTGTGTAGGTATCACTGTCACATTGGATGAGATTAACTATTCTTTTTTTTTTTTTTGTCAGTTGTGAGACTTGAACTCTGGGCCTGGGCGCTGTCTCTCAGCTCTTCAGCTCAAAGTTAACTCTCTACCACTTGAGCCACAGTGCCACTTCTGGTTTTCTGGTATTTTATTGGGGATAAGAGTCTATCCTGCCCGGGCTGGCTTTGAACTGCCATCCTCAGATCTCAGCCTCCTCAGTAGCTAGGATTACAGGTGTGAGCAAAGATTAACTACTCTTTAAAAGATAGTATTTGTTAAAAGGGAGGGGGTAGTATTTGTAACTCTCTGGGAACATCTAAAGTGATTTTAGTACCAAAAAAATAGAATAAAGTGAACAAATCTGAAATTTGACTTAATATCTGTAATGGTAGCCAACCCTCTGCTGAATACCTAGAACACGCTTCAAAAAAATGGTGGTTTTCAAATGACAGCATGATTAGATCTTTTTGAATCTCTTTGAAATTAGTTTCATGAGAAGCATTTAATTTTCTGGGCGCAGCGTGTTGGGGGACTCTCATGTATTAGTGATTAGCATTAACTGGCAGAAGGGGTAGATGGGCAACGCAGAGGCGGGGGCTGTGATGTGGTATTTTCCACAAAGCCATGGTAAAAAAAAACAAAAGGCCTTTGATTTAACCTCCAATGAAAATTTTGATTTTTTAAAATTATGATGTTACTTAAATGAACTTGAAATATACCATTTGTAATATATAATTTGGGAATCTGTAAAAACAAATTCCTTTGTCTTCATCTTGACTTTGGATGCCTTTCTGTCTTTCCTGTGGAGAGGGCTCTTCCATGGTAGAGCAATAAGCCTGAAAAACATGGCTCAGCCAAGAGCTGGTGGCTCAAGCCTATAATCCCACCTAGTCAGGAGACTGAGATCTGAGGATCACAGTTCAAATTGAGTCCAGGCAGGAAAGTCCATGAGATTTTTATCTCCAATTAAATACCAAAAAGCTGAGCTGTGTAGCTCAAGTGGTAGAGCGCTCACCATAAGCTCAGAGACTCAGCACTTGGGTCCTGAGTTCTAACCAGCACCAAGAAAAGAAAAAGTAGAGTTCATATTTCTAGAAATAGTCAAACATGTGCACAGTTCTACCAAAGGATGCTCAGAAATGGCAGTGTCAGCAGCAAAAACTAGGTTCTAAGCAATCAACGTTTGTGATACACTGTCTCCACTTCAGAGCATCTCCAAAGCTGAGAAGTTTATCCTCTCTGGAAATATGTGTCTTTGCTCCTTCACTGAACTCCCAGGAACAGATCCTCAGAGAACATTCTACTTTTCAGGAGCAGCTCCTCCCCCTTGCCAGCAGATATCGAAGCTATCATGCATGCAGTTGTTTTGTTGAATTCATTATTGGTGCCTAGGAATGCCACACACCACTCATTTATGAGAGGCATCCTGATTCTATGTACCATCCCATCCAATTTGTTTTAAAAGGGAAGAGTCTCTAGTTAAGTCTAAACAATTCACTTATCAAAGAATCCCGTTGGTACTAACGTACAGCTGTGCATCCGAATGAAGACCCCATGTTGAGTCTCTGACTGCCTCCTGCTCTTCTTGAGCTCCTTAGAGGAGTTGGGATGTCCGTGAAGAAAGAGGTCAAGGTAAGAGGAAGTTGAATGTGAGCAAAGCCGTGACACAAATATATTAACTCCTTACCCATCCGTTCTTTCTGTCTTCTTCATTCAGTCCTATAGTCTAGCAAGATCCCCCTTTATGGAAATTATTAAGTCCAAACTCTTTAGTGTGGTGGTCAAAGTTCTGGGGAATTACTACTCAGAGCTAACTTCAGAGTTATTTTTCATCCTTTTCCAACCCCACCCAGTACTCGAGTCCAGATGCAGCGAGCATAGCCTGCTCATTCACACACCTGGGGATTTTTTCCCCCTTCCGGGACCTCTAGCTAAAAGGTTCCCTAAATCTTGGCATTCCTACCAAGCCAGATAAAATTGTACCACCTTGACAAAACTTGCCCTAAGTCTTAGACACACTTTCATGTTGCTTAGTACTTCACACATTATTTAATATAGCATATATTATATTTTACTACATCTATTTCTATTTCTATTTTCGTCGGACAGGACCGAGAGCAAGGTTGTTAAATCATTCCCTCTTTAATCTTCCAGTTGATAGCACAATATTAGTCTGGAGGATATCACTAGCTTACATATAAAAAAATAATTAAGAAAAACTTTGAAAATAGTATGCCAAAGTTGGATAAGTTGGTTTATTACAAGACTTCTTAGAATCTTTGAGATACTCATTTACTTTCATTCCCATCTCCTTTTATAGTTAGTTGTATGGTATGCTGGAAATTAGAGAGAGAGAGATGGAGAAAGAGAGAGAGAGAGAGAGGAGAAAGAGAATATGTGTATTGTGTGAGTGTGTGAGTGTGTGTGTGTGTGTGTGTGTGTGTGTGTGTGTAGTGGTACTAGGTTGTCAACTCAAGACCTTGTGCTCTCACTTAGCTTTTTTGCTTAAGGACGGTAGTCTACCACTTGAACCATACCTTTACTTCTGGCTTTTTGCTGGTTAATTGGAGAGTAGAGTCTCTCAGATTTGTCTGTCTCAGCTGGGATCCTCAGATCTCAGTCTGCTGTGTAGCTAGGATTACAGGTGAGAACCCCCCATCCTCTGGGCTGTAGACGTGGATGATGGGAAATGTTTCTTACTGAACATACATTGAGAGTTGCCTTTTTGACAAATGACAAATACAAAATGTTTACTAGACAAAGAATTGTATTTCATGCTGTAAGCTACTTACTTTATCTTAGAGTTGGATTTTTTTTCTAACAATGCCTAGTGGTTAACTTGGAAAATTACTGTTTCTGCTTTTTCTAGGAAATGAGACAGATGACAAATCACACAACTTGTCTGCATCTCTGTCTCCTATGTTGAAACACATGGTAATCACCGTAATGGTGCTGGGAGAGAGTTTTGAAATATTCTGTTTTGTTGAACGGCAACTTGAAGCGATGATATATGATTATTGACTAGAACCATTATGAAAAAATAACAGCTTGCTTTGGTATGGAGAAAAAGACTACGTCTGTGTCATTCTGTCTGAGGTATAATCAGTATTTTCAGCCATAATGAATATGCCTTTCATTTTGGTTTAGTGGTAGCTCTTATATACAGCAAACTATATCTTTGAAGCAAGAAAAAAAAAAAGGTTTCCCAATCCTAAACCATCTACCATAACTAATTCCTTCAAAGTCACTGGAAAAAAATAGACATATTTTCTGACTTTAGTTTCTGGCTCACAATGGCTCTAAGTTCCCTGAATATATTTAATTAAAAGCTTTATATAGAAATCACATGAGACAGATTTCTGAGGCCTGTAATCTAGACTATTTGTAGGAGCCATCTCCGTGCTGCAGACAGACTTCTCTGAGTGGAAAAAGCCTCTTAACCAATTATCATCTCCAGCTTACTTATGCATGCACTGTACTTAGTGTTTCTCCAGGTCCAGTTGTGCAATACTTCTTGTTTGACTGAGGGTCTTTTTCATACTTCTAAGCTCCCTATTGGTTCTACAACTAAAATGCTTTCGAAGCAGGGAAACCAAACAATTCTACTGCATACTACTATTCACCCCTACTACAAATTAAATGCATATTTCTAGCTACCCAGATGAGATAAAATAGGACTTTTGCACCATAAGGGAGCTCGTTGGCCAGAAATATATATTCTCCCTGGAGTATTTCCCTTCCCCAGCTGGAGGCTGAGCTTCCAAATGGTGTATCTCTTATCATGATCTTTGTTCTTTGTATTTCCTGGCAAATTGGTTTCCATGGAGAACTGTGGTTACAACAGAATCATGAAATTCCCTTGTGCTGGGTGCACACGGAAGAATAGTGAAACAACATTAGTTCTGCCATACTTGTTGAGTAATAACGATTGGAGTTGGACTCATTGATTCATCCAATGAATAGTTACTGTAGGTTTACTTTATGCTATTTCTATTACAGGTTCATTGACGTTAGAGTGAACCGTATACCATATAAGAGAACTTATAGTCTCTTCTTTCCACTTGGTAAAGTCTGATTTTTTCTTTTGTCCCTCCTCTAGATATATACATACCATCCTAACTTTTTAGTTACTTTATCCCCATGAAATTCTTAAATTGTCTCTATACTTTGGGCACAATAAACCTTAGAATGAGGAAAAAAGACCAACACTAGACTCCATGTAGCTTCGCATCACTAAGTGCTAATTTAAAGAAAGAAGTGAGATTACTTCACTTTAAGCCTAATGACATGAAATTAACTTGTGTACACAGCCAGTTCAGATGTACAAGTATAATCGCTGAACTAAATTAGTTTATACCCAAATAATTTTTTTCAGCTAAAGATAGTGACATATGCATACAAAATAACCTCTAAAGTGTGATGTACTGGATTAGTCATGTATAAAATACATAGGGGAAGATAAAGTTCAAAGTACCATTTTGCTTCAAACAAATCCTGCTTCTAGCAACTCTGAACTGTGACACTTGTGGCACCAAGTGTGCTGGTGGAGATCCTCGACCCTTGCACAATTAGATTCAGAAGCTTTAGAAATCAGAGGCGGCAGGGATCTTTGTTCAGTCTTCCATCTTGGTTTTCTTTCTGCCTATGACTGAGATAAAACCCTTTATCACTAAGTGCTCCTCACCATGTCAGCTCCCTGGCTGGGCTTTCATATTTCTTTCTCCCAGCCTCCAGATTCAGGAAGCTTTGGAAACAATGAGGCCAGAAAGAGATGGGTGGAATGGAAGATGCTACTCAGGAACCAAGTCAGGCTTTGCTCAAATGGAGGCTGGCTGCTGATCGAGGTGCCTTCTGATTCTTCGGAAGGGGAATCTTTGTAAGGTGTCTCATGCTTTCCACAATATCTAAGGAAACGTGTTCAGGTATCTGCCTTCCATAGGGACAGTTCAGTGTCTCCCAGCCCCTCAGCACAAGAGGACCCAGTGATCTCTGTGTTCTGAGAGGCTTCTCTCATAAGAGGGCCAGCTGAGTGGCATAGGAGACCATCGCATGTTTCCAAGACTCCAATAATCTAAGTTTGTGATAGAGTGTGACAGACTGACAAATGTTCCTAGACTGCTATCTGTCTGTGAAGAAAACAAACTTTTATAGAGGGGTTTTACCCGTTTTTACATCATTCACTCACTCCTTTATGAATTACACCATCCGTGCCCACTCTGCCTCCTTCCAAAGTATGTCTGAGGAATCTGAGGCTGGAAAGTTTCCTGAAAGGTCAACTGCTTGTTTTATAGATAACAGATCTAAACAGAATGCAAATTTACCCAAGGATTTGGTCCAAATTACTACCAGAAGGCTTTGTGTTTTGATTTTTAATCCCTTATTATCGGAGTTAATTTCTGCCAGAGTCTAAAACACTACTGGACTATAATGCCTTAAATTGAACATGTAATCAAGCTACCTTCACTCAAGGTTACTTTCCAGACATTTTTTTCTGATACACAGACATTCCAAACTCACAGCATAACTTGGTTTCATATCTAATTATTTTCTAGAATAGAGCAAATACACACACTTGTAAGCACTTGCTTAGTGCATATAATCTAGTCGTTAAATGCATTATCAAATTGATTTTCTTGATTTACTATGACCATCTCCAAACAGAGATGCTGAAGTGCGTTATGTCATACTTTTAGTCATCTTGAGTATTCCTGTAAATCACCCTAGATGGATTGACAGTGATCTGGATGAACAGAATGGTAACCCAATTGATTGTGTAGGCTCCTTACCAGTCTACTTCTTTAGAATAAAACAGATCCAAATATAATGATAAACTACACTGACCATAGGAGAGAAGAAAAGAGAATTTAAGGAAATGGGAGTGCCATCAGTGTTTTAGAAATAAGTGACTTATATAAACGTTAATCTTTTGAAATGTGAATTACTATTGCTTTCTAGTATTGTTAGTTCTTGATCAGGAAGATGTGTCACTATCTAGAGAAATTCTGTCTCTTATCACAAGGGGTTGAGGTTGCAATGCTGCTGCTAAACATTTCCCAGGGCACAGGAGGCCCTGCAAGGGAGAGTGATCTGTTCCCACGCGTCTTAGTTGGAGGAGAGAAACTCTGCCACACTGTGAAAAGGACTCCATGCTGCTTTCCTTTTCAGATGTCTGTTTGCTGTGGTTTTTTCCTTACTGAGATGCTTACACGTTATCAGAAGTACGGACATTGCCTGTAAATTGGTCTATCTGTATTTCATAATCAATTCCAATAGAAGGAGAAGACAGTTTACTATTTATAAGCTACTGCTGGAATGACGTAAGAAAAGAGAGATTCCTCTGGTCCTCCTTCTTAAGATTAATCACATACCTCAGTGACAGGACGAGTGGAAAGGGCAGGAATAAAGGGAAATGGACGACATTTCGGCTGAGTCTCCTCTAGCACAATTGACCATCATCTCTTTCACACCACTTCAACCCAGGTCAGATGCCCTTGACATTTCCATACTTGCCATTACACGAATACCTTGAGTCAGCAGGGAGAGGTATGAACACAAATGACATTATCGTTTCTTTGGTCAAACCTGATGTAAATGATGCTCTGACCTATGCTTGTTCATTTCCCCAGGTCCATCTCAATCGTGGTGATCTGCTCTTCTCGCCCTACAACAGAGACTTCCCAGGTGATGCACAGTGCAGAAAACTGACCCCCAGCTAGACGCAAGAGGCTGTGTTTCTTACAAATGAAGAGAAGTCGCAGTCACTTCTGTTGTCTGAAACTTCTACCATGTCAATAAAATAAAATTTAAGAAGTGAAATAAGAACAACTAGAAAGGGAACAGAACAGCTAAAACACGGAACCCATATTTAAAGTTATAAGTTTAAAGTGGAGCCACAGCTCCACTTCTGGTTGTTGAGTGGTTCATTGGAGATAGAAATCTCATGGACTTTCTTGCCCACTTTCTTGTGGCTTCAAACCATGATCCTAAGAGCTCAGCCTCCTGAGTAGTTAGGATTACATGCCTGAGCCACCAGCACCTGGCACAGACTTTTCGGGCTGGTTTTAAACTGTGATCCTCTAGATCTCAGCTTCCTGAGAAGATAGGATTATAGGTGTGAGCTACCAGTCCCCAGCCAGCCCAAAGTTTAATTGAAGTATATCCTTTAATGTCATTTCTCCTAGAATATCATAATATTTTTGAAAGAAATGTTTGAATTCGTAGGCCTTTTCCCTTTCCTCTAGGTAAAGACTTGGATTTTTTTTCCCTCTCCCTCCAGTTCTCAAATGGGGAAATTCTAGCCACATTGAACTTGTGCTAAATGAAGCCAGGGTCTCTTGGAATCATGAATGACACATTAATGTATTTAAGCAATTTGACTTCAGTATTTTCCTGTGCAGGCCCAGAATGCAAGTGAAGGACTTGATTTTGCTGTTAAAAGAGCATTTCAGCATCTTCGCATTTCATTTTTCTTTTTTTCTTCTTTTTGTTGGTCATGGGCCTTGAACTCTGGGCCTGGGCACTGTCCCTGAGCTCTTCAGCTCAAGGCAAGCGCTCTACCACTTGAGCCACAGCACCACTTCCGACTTTTTTCTTTTTGCTTATGTGGTGCTGAGGAATCGAACCCAGGGCCTCATGCATACAAGGCAAGAGCTCTACCACTGAGCTACTTTCCCAGCCCCCCCCCCCCCGCTCACATTTCTATGCATTCCATTTTCCTGGAATCCTAATACTGTCCACGGTGAAGCACTCTAGGAAATTTGAAAAACTAGAATAATTTTACATTGTCTGGCACATGACTCAGGCTACTTGGAGAACTCTCTTGATTTGGCAACATTTTCATAATTTTAAAATAATGGCTGTGCATCTGGATTTATGTTTGTATCTTTATTTTCACTTAGAATCACTTCCTATAGGACAATTAGGAAATGGACACAGTCTTCACTCTGAAACATCCATTGCAAGTCGCTTTTATTTTCAGAATCATTTTAGTGGGTTTTTTTGTTTGTTTCTTTCTTGTTCTGTTTGCTATTAAATCAATGTAGCAAAACTATCAAGAAGAGGTACGCATGTTCCACAAACAACTTAACCTTGACTATGTATGCTATACTTGAATTTGAAAATGTTCATGACAATGCATCTTGCTCTAAGAAATTACAACCATGTTATCATTAAGTCTTATTGGGCCAACAAAAATGGCCCTTTTTTGTTGTTGTTGGCTCATACTGGAATGTGAAGTCATTTTATCTTTTATCTTCTCTTTTATCTTTTATCTTCTTCACTCACATCTGGTACTCTACCACTTGAGCCATACTTCCACTTCTGGCTTTTGGTGGGTTAGTTGGAGATAAGAGCCTCATGAATTTTTCTGCACTGACTGGCTTCACACTTCGATCCTCAGATCTCAGACTTCTGACTAGTTAGGATGACAGAGAGCCACCAGTGTCAATATCAATAAAAATAAATAGACCTTTCCTTAACTAAATTATTTGTGTTAACTAGAGGTAGTGAGTAGGAAATTTGATATTGCGAAATATTTGATACTGAGACAATAGGGAGTTTTTATTTTTCCAAAGTACAATTATTGAACTTAAAGAAGGCATTGTGTAAGGGTGCTCAGTGAGGCTGAACAGTTTTACTACATGCCTACATGAGTGGATGTACATTGTATTCAGAGATCCACTGAATTAGCTAATTGCCCACACCCTCCACCTCTCCAAAACAAGTAAAGATGTTTAAAGAAAAAGCAAAAGAGAGACCGCCATGAGACCTCATTGAATAACTCCCTGGGAATTCTCCACATGAAAGATTACAGAATATGACCCACAGGATACATTGCCCTATGTAGTCATAAATTAAATTTACTGTAACAACCATACGAACAGAAAAAAAAAAAAAGAATCCCAGAGCTAGACAACAAAGAAAGACTTAAAATGAGGATACTGCTCATTTGTCACAAAAGCACAAAGCCCTCAAGTGATTCATAATCTTATTAATCAGCATTATTAATTAAATCTATTCCCCAGCAGAATTTTTTTTAAAGAAAGACATTGTTGGAATGATTTTACCGACTGTAATCTTTCAATACATCTGCCCAAGATTCTGTCTCTTCTAATTGCTGAAGCAGAATCAACAATGCTTTTGAAACCGATGAACGGGTTTATTTGAAATCTATGTTTACACTTTGGGTGCAGGAGAGCCTCCTCTCATTATGTATCTGGGAGGTGATGTCTCTCCATCAGGAAATTCCTAGATGATCAAGCAAAGGGTTTGCTGAGTCAGCAGAAGTAAATCAAGCCTGGACTGTGTGCTCCAAGCAGAGAAGCCACGGGAGGTGTCTGCTCTCCCACCCGGAGGTCTCACGTGGCTAGCAATGGGTGCTTCTTCGGGGCTAAGACCATAGGGGTAGGGCATACCTGGAAAATGCATCCCTGCTTTTAAATAGAAGCAAAGACTTGATTTTCAGTAGAGAGAGGCCAGGGTCAGGCCAGGTCAGACATTTGATTCCTTGGCTCAGACCTCTTTGGTCTGCGACCCACCCGAAGAGCCAGCTTGCTCTAAGCCTACTCATATAAAGCAGGAACAATAAATATTGTATTAATACAATCTGGACTAATTGGACTTCTAATTTGCAATAAAGGGATGCATTTTTAAATACATAGAAAAAGAAGACAGCGGCTTCCCGACTTTGTGGCAATTAAAAAGTGCATTGTGGTCAGATAATGGTGGGGGAGGGGAGTGGTAGGCCGTAAATTATCCTTCTTTCCGAATTTCAGGCAAATCATTTTCTTTTCCAAACTAATAGGATTACCCATCACAAAGAGTGTGTGCGATTGCTATTTTATATGCCAACAAACCCAGCCATGGAAAAAAGAAAACAGAGTGCAAGGCTCCTAGAAAGGAACAGAATGGAAGAGGCTTACGGAGAGAAATATTATATTTGCCCATTATTAACAAGTGACAAACTCCTTTGTTTGCTATGCCTCTGGACCAGACTTTATGGCAAAACCTAACAGATGATTTTGAGCAGGCAAAATGCCCTCCTCCTCACAGGAATTAGACTGGTGTACATTCAGATGCCTCAAGTCTCATTGTTTATAAGATTAAAAAAATAAGCAAGCCTTTTTATTGTCCCTATGAATAAGAATTATGAATAATGGATTCCATCATGAACATTCTGACAAACAATGCATCACCCCTCACTTTTTTTTTGGAACACAAGTGAACAGTAAGCTTATTTGAAAGCAAAGAAAGCCCTAAAAGAAAAGGAAGGAATTTCTCCATCAGGATATGGGCCCCAAAAGAGTCCTATCTCGCCCCCCCCACCCCGAATTTAGACTCTGAAAAATTCCTAGTGCGCCTTTGAGACACATTTATTTAAATCAGAGATGCTTTGTCCCTTGACAATGAAGTTCCTCTTAATGTCGATTCTTTTAGTCAATGTAATTAGTCACATTATTGGTAGGTAAGCTACCCATAGGTAGGTAAATTCTTATCAAAGAAATACACATTTTAGAAAATATTCAAAAGCTGTCAAAGGGGAACTTACATCCTCCATCTACATACATCTTCACAGAAAATGACCACTGTAAATATCTTCAAGACTCTTCTAAGAGAAATTAAAAGGTTCAAGCAGAGAGGGTTTGTTATTTCTTCTCATATTAAAGCTCTAAGCATGTTATCAAAGATTATTTAAAAAAAGTCTTTCTCTTTTCACCCAAGTTGAGCTTTCCTTAAGTTTAGCTTCCCACAACTTTATAAAGCCTCACTGATAATGCAATCATCCTCAACAAAAATCAGTGTGGAGCACCAAGTTGTCATATTTATTCATCACATAGTTTGATTAACAACAAAGAGCTCACAGTTCAATGACCTAACATAGGACCAACACAATAGCACAGAAATGCTTATAAATAAAGTCAATACAACATGGAAAGCAGACAATTCTGTAATGACCCACTTTCCAGAAAGGGCACACCTATTCTTGCATGCTGGACATAGGAAAGATCCAAGGAATGAACACCTGATGTTGAACCACCAGACTTGTGATGGGGGAAGAAGTCGATGGAAACAACAAAACTCATTCCAAAATTTCCATGTTTAGAATGTTGCTATTGAAAGAAAGCACTTGTAGCCTGAGGTAGAAGCTAAGCTGTGCATGCAATATGTTATGTTTTCAGGAGACTGAAGCGCATTTTAAAAAGCAAGAGACAAGTCAAGAACAAAAAAGAAAAGCTGAATCTAACCAAAAATCCATCGAGCATTTTCTCAGTTCATAAGCAAATAGATTAGGGTGCTGCTTCTAACTCAGCATATTCCTTTTAGTGGTAGAATTTCTAACACGGAGCGTCGTTGTGGAGGTCCTCTGTAATAGAGTCCTGAGGACTGTCCCTGGGCACACTGGGAATGCCCGTCCTCCAGCACCTTTGGAATATTGGTGAAAGACCAATATTCCTCATAGAGCGCCCTTTGCTAAGTCACACACACATGCATGAGGCTCGGGTATAAGTCAGAACAGAAAACTGCATTCACATTCTGGAGAGAGTTGGCAGATCAGGTTTGAATCCGTAATCATGGAGGAGGCCGTGAATAAAATGAACAGTTGTACTATAAGTTAGGAAGGGAAATGGGGATGTAACACCAGAAGCGGGGAAACCCTGAGTTCAATATCTAGTACCATGCATGCATGCATGCATACATACACCCACATACATACACACATACATGCACATACCTATAACACACATACATAGATGCACACACATATGTATGCATATACACATACATGCACACGTATACATATACATACATACATGCATGCATACAGTCCATTGCTTCAGTGGTTTAATGAACACTCACAACTAGAGTTTCAGCTCTATAGCTTTAGGTAATCAGATTAACATTAGCACATAATATATATATATATATATATGTATATATATTAGTATTCCCTAACATAACTAAATTTAGGGAGTTGGTTTGAATATCATCATATGGAATCTCATTGGGCTGATTTTAGCATAAAGAATTCTGAACACTTTGCAAACATTAAGACCATTAATTATATTTTATATGAAGAACTTACAGCAACGGGAGGTACTATTTTGCTAGCAATTTTAGTTACTCAGGGGTAAAAGAAACAATGAGCCATAGCCAGAGACATAGAACACTGGTTTTCTAGCACTGAACACCTTGCAACATTCCACATCTCCTCCCTCAGTTCTCAAAATTATTTTCCTCAGAAAGATCCTCATTCTTTCTAATATCCAAACAGCAGTCCATCTATCCTGAGTACCAGTGTAGCTGATTTTTTTAAAGATTAAATGCCCCTATAAGAAGAGAAATATAATAAAACATTAACCACAGAATCTTTAGGGTAAATTAATTTGTTAGATTGTTTAGCCACTTATTTTGCAAATTACAGAGAGTAAGAGAAAGAGAGACAGAAAAATAGAAAGGAGAAGGAAAGACAGAGAGGGAGAGAGAGAGGCATTTGAGTGCCTATGAGGAAGTCTAAAATGACTTCTTCAAGAAGGGACAGATCACAGCTTCATGAAGGACAAAGCATTATTCCCGTATTAAAAGGAAAGTGGTATGACACTTACATAGCCTAATGCTCAGGGTTTGATTCCCAGAATGGAAACAAACAAATGTGTGTAAGGCAAACCTAGACATATGGGAGACAGAGGCAGGAGGGTTGTGTTCCCAGCTAACTTGAGCTACGTAGCAAGTTCAAGACCACCCTGGGCTACAGAATGAAACTGAAGAATACAAAACAAAGTAAATGAATCCACAAATCAATACCAAATGAGAAGTATAGGGCAAAGAAAGCATAAAGCTCAATTCTGACTACCCATTATGACAGAGGAAATCACTACACATCAGAGTGGCTTGAAACAACCCCAACGCATTGTATCATGCATCATGGCTTATATGAACCAGGAATTTGGAAGAGTTCAGAATTTTGCTTTAGCTCAAGGTCTCTCATGAAGTCAGCCAACCAGCAGATACAACAGAATAACAACAGAGGACTAAGTCAGCAAGGGCCTGGACAAGCCCCCCACCCCCACCCCTCTCTCTCTCTCCTCAGAAACTCTTTGTGTGGATGACAATGGCCACTACAGGACAGCCAGACTGCTTATGTGTATTTAAAGCTCTAACACTGTACAGTTTGGTCTTTGAAATCACAGAGCATCACTTCTTCCATAATATATTGTTTAAATAAGTCCCCTAGGTCTCCCCAGTGGAAGGAGACCCAATGGCACATGGCAGGAAAATCTTATGAGATGGAGATTTGTGTGACATTCATTGTTGGTGCATGCATGCTACTATGACCTAGCTATTTACTTGCATGTTCTGGCCATCAATTTTGGCTTTTATCAGCCTTCCTATGATCTTCCATGTGGCCAACATTCTGTACTTCGACAATATCAACACACAAACAAATTTCAGCTTATTGCCTCCTTTCTGAAAGGATTTTCAATGTTGAAAACAACATCCTCAGTTAGCTATTATAAAAATCCCCACTTCTTGAGAGTGAACTTTACGTGAAGCCTGTGTTAATATGGGATATACATCATCTCATTTAAATTCTTACAGCAAGCAGTAATCAATACACATACAATTATTATTAGAGTAGAAATGCAAAACTAGGATGCTCTCATTTGGAGGAGGAGGGAAGAGCAGAAAATGAAGATCAGCAAATCTAAATTGATCAACCAAATGGGGTTTCTGAGCTCTTCTGTTTTCTGTCTGAGGAGTCACTGGGCTAATGTTTATTAAGATTTTGATTTAAAACTTATGTATTTCAATTACTAGTGTGTAACAAGAGAAATGGATAAAAATTTCTGGGGAAAAATTACAATGCAAGGCCACTGTGTTCTTATAAGTCATGTGTTGCCTATAATAACAATGTATAAGAGATTTAAACATAGACAAATAAAAATATCTAAAATTAAGCAAAGGGCAAAAACAAGGGAAAATGGTTAAGATCTTTTTCAAAGTAACTGAAACATATTTATTCATAAACTCAAGAATCTCAGAAAACACAGAGAATGATAACTGGAAAAAATAAAAACATGTAGGCATAAAAAGGCAGATAGCAACCAATAAAAAATTAGGATAGCACATGGGATCTTGGAATTTGGTTATTTGAAAAATAATTATAATGTCTCATTCTGGTTTCAACTTTTTTCTTCTTACTTGAATAAATCCCACACTTTCATAAGCAAAAACAAAAACTAAAGCATAAAACCACCTAGGCATATTGACATTAATTTGCTGAAACCCAAAACAAAGAGTCTTAAAGCAATCAAAGATTATAATTTATTTTAGAAATCCTTAAACCTTGTGATTGACTTTTGAGGAAAACTAATGAAAGATAGAAGGTAATAAGTTGATATTTATAAACTGTCTAAACTTGGGAGCAGGGCAGTTGGCCGTTGTAATTCTTTAGTGGATAGCTTTCCAAACATGATGCCGGTTCTGACAGGAAGTTCCTGGGCAACAGATAAAGAAATGACCATGCAGTGATATCTCATATTTAATAATTTTAATATTAAATAATAATCCAATACAACCATGGGACAAAGAGTGAGTTAACCAATATGCATGGTTAAGCCTAAAGCGGTCTTTCCCCAACTCCACTTTTAGAAGTTCAGATGGGCCCCAGACTTTCTTAAAGTTAGGGGGAGCTAAACAAGAGGACCCATCCCAAGAGGTAGATATGAGGAAGTTCTGAGCTAGGCAGCTTCTCTCAGTAACAGATCCAGGATGGAAGGGATCACTCTACCTGTCTCTGGACAGGATTACTGCAGAAGTTAAAAATACTCACCCACATAAACAGGGTTCTCCACTGGTATGGTTCAAACACCAGTGAAACCCCCTGCAGTCAGCCCCAGTCCCCACAGTGCTCCTGGGGGAGGAGGGAGTGTCCTACATCAGGTAATATGAACCCATATCAGATGCAATTTTTACAAAGTTAACAAAAAGAGCTGAAAAATATGTTAGTTGAGCTGTACTGTTAGAATTACCACTGAAGATTTTCAAACTAAGATGAGAAGGCAATAGATGGAAACTTAAAGCCGCAGGAGGTAAGAAAGAGCCCTAGAAAATGCAGACTTGTAGACAAATAGATACGATTGTGAATTGAAAAACACGAGTAATAGCTGGGCACAGGGTCATGTGTCTTTCTCCCCCTCCACATGGTAGGCTGAGATGTGGGGGGTGGGTGGAGCTATTCTGAGCTAGCCTGGACAAAAAAGTTCATGAGATCCCAATATACCATCATCTCAACAGGAAAAAAAAATGCATGTACTTGTTTTGCCAGCTACTGCAGGGAATATAAAATAGAAGAATTGGATCTGAGGATAAAATAAGACTTTACCTCAAAAATTACCAGAGCAAAAAAGGGCTCTAGATGTGGTTTGAGTAGTAGAGAACCCTACCTAGCATGCATAAAGTACTGAGTTCAAACCTCTGTATTGTAAATAAATAAATGAATGCATACATGCAAGAGAAATGGTTAGGCTTGGGTTGATAACAGAGACAGAAATAAGATACTGCTCAACAATGTAAAAGAGTAGGCATAAGGGATGGTGGCTAATGGAGTTAAGCACTTTAAAATGTCTGACATCATTCAAAAGTGACAAACATTCTAATTTCAGAGCGGATCATAATTAACTGAGAATATGTTATTTAAACTTTAGTGTAGCCATGAAAATAATAAGAAGACATTTGCTGAGTTGGCCTCCATCTGGAGGCTCTGGGGATTCTTGCCTTTTCTAGCTTTTAGCAACTGTCAACTTGCTTGGCATTCCTCAGCATGTGGCTGAAGCGTGGTGATATCAGTGCTTCACATCACCTAATCTGTGTGTGTGTGTGTGTGTGTGTGTGTGTGTGATCTTTCTCTGACCCTCTTATAAGGATAAGGATACTTGTGATTCAATTAGGTCTCCCCGAGGCAATCCCTGATGATCTTTTCCTCTCAAAATCTTTCACTTGATTTCATCTATAAAGATTGCTTTCCTAAATAAGATAGCTCTCACAGGTCCTGAAGGTTGGGATGTGGATGTTTTCTTGAGGTCATCACAATGCTACTTCTAATTCCACCTTGGATATTAGTAAGGTGGTTCTTTTTTATTGTAAAAATGTTGTACAGAGGGGTTACAGTTACATGAGTAGGGTAATAAACACATTTCATTGCAACCATTGTAACCTCCTCCTTTATTTTCCTCCTACCATCACTTTCCTCCCTGCATCCCCAACTCGTCCCACCACCCCCACCCCAATATTGAACGTTCACTTTCAATACAGTGTCCTGTACATCTCATCCTGTACATCAGCCTGAATCCCCATTTAAGCATTCTGCAATATCCCTTCCCCTCCCCAAATTACAAAAATGTATATACAAGGTGCAGAACACCGGCATCAAATCCTGATACCTGAAAACAGGTATCATGAGGGAAGAACATACAATAGAAACAAAAGAATCACATAGTGCAGCATTGTAAGTACATTAAAAACACTATGGAGGTTCCTCAAAAGACTCCACACAGAGCTCCCTTATGACCCAGCAATTCCACTTTTGGGTATTTACCCAAACGATCACAAACAAGGTCATACCAAAGCTACCAGCACAACCATGTTTATTGCAGCATTATTTGCCATAGCTAAGATATGGAATCAACCCAGATGCCCCTCAGTAGATGAATGGATCAAGAAAATATGGTATATATACACAATGGAATTCTATGCCTCCGTCAGAAAGAATGACATTGCCTCTTTCATTAGGAAATGGAAAGACTTGGAAAAAATTGTATTAAGTGAAATAAGCCAGGCCCAAAGAAACATAGGTCCCATGGTTTCCCTTGTTTGCAGTGACTAGTCATGTCTAGGACAAGCAGAAAAGGTCAAAGGCTATGTACATATGACCACATGAGATAATATTAAGCAAAATGTACCCCAAGCAGGGACACAAGAGGTTTTATTTTCTTGCTTGCTAGTGTTTTTAATGTAGTTACAATGCACTATGTGATTTTTTTTTGTTTCTATTATATGTTCTTCCCCCATGGTATAACCCCTGTTTTAGTAAAGTGATTCTAAGATGATATGGATATGCCCAGAAAAGCTGAGACAATCTTGGAGACAAACCTACCTGGCAATAGACTCCTGTTATCACATATCAAGACTCCTGGATAATCTCTTTAATCTCAGATACTCAGGAGGCTAAGGTTCAAAGCCAGGCTGGGTAGGAGAGTCTATGAGACTCTTATCTCTAATTAACTACCAGAAAAGCTGTAAGTAGAGCTATGGCTCTAAGTGGTAGTGCTAGCCTTGAGCAAAAAGAGCTCAGGGACAGCGCCCAGGCCCTGAATTTAAGCCCCACAATGAGGAAAGGAAAAAGCTGTGAAAATCAATGTGGGACATGGTCCAGCATGAAGAGACCCATGAACCAGAGTCCAAAAACACAACTACATATGGTTTATGACAAGAGTTCCATTGGAAATTCAGCAGGAAATTAAATGGAGCTACAGTAGTTGGATGTTCATATGCAAGCAAATAATAATAATTCAAAAAATACCTGATGCCTACCTAGAACCATACACAAAGTTAATTTGACACCTGTCTTGGGTAAGGCCAATGGAAGCAGAAGCCATGATTCAATATAGGATTGGGAAACCAAAATAAGAGGAACTGAATGACAGGAAGGGGAGGGAAGATGCTGAATAGGATGCAGTCTCCAGCGAGACCCAGCCCTGACTTGACATCACCCACCAGGGATGCCCTGAAGCACATACTGTATCTCCCTCTTGCCTCTCCTTCAGTCAAGGAGCTCAGCACTCAACCACCTGCCCCACTCAGTTATTGGCTGTCGTTGTGTCCTGGGGGAGGGACAACCTCCCCCGTGACTCCCACAGCCATGAGCATCGGCTGCTGCAGCTTCAGTTGGATAGATGTGGGGTCTACCAAAAAGGACTTGGTGATTCATGCCAATAGTCACTCCAAGATAGATCACAAAACTGACTGGATAATTACCCCCCTAAAAACAAAAATAAGTGTAAGAAAGCATCTTCAGAAACTTGGAGTTAAAGTACATATTTTAAGGCACCAAAGGAATTAACTATAGAAGAACAAATTGATAAACTAAAATTCATTAAAGGAAATGAAAAGAAATACCATAGCAATCACATATCCAAGAAATGCCTTGCATTCAATTTATCAAGAACCTCTACAAGTAAAAGAATAAAGACAATCTCATTAAAGTGGATTAAAAAAATTGAACTGACATATACCATTAGGAGTTGTTCAGACTAAGTACTCAAAGCCAAGATCGGCTTTGAGTAAACATACAAATTTTGACTATCCATTTGTCAAGTAATGTAACATTAGGAAGAGTATGGGGTGCTGTTCTGGTTCACTGCTCACCCCTTCCTGAGCATCCCTATTACTCAGAAGTCTGCTTCACTATGCCATCTTCTGACTGCCCCATCTAGAAGCTTCCAGGAAGGCTCAGTGTATGAATGGAACCAGAAAAAGGACCATGGAAAGCAGGCAGCAGATGGGGCATTTCTCTCCACTTTCTCTATTCAGGTTTCCTGCTCTTGGCAGCTGAGTTCTTAAGCATGAATATCAGCGGGATTGCACCATGTCCTCTACTCTCCTATGCTTCCAGCCCTCACCCCACTCCAGAAATAGTTTCCTCCCCGTGTCCCTTCCTCCACAACAACACATTTTGGCTGTCACTGGTCTCTGGGTCTCCCCATTCCTTCCTGCTTTCCTACGCCAGCCCACATCTCTGACAAGTCTCCCCATACCCATTACCTGGGGTAAGAGTTATTTTCTATTGGAAGCATCACAAATCCGCAAACGCAAGATTATTAGGGGGTTTATATGAGCAAGTATATGGGAAGTGCTAGATGCAGGCCTTCTAACATTAATAAACACTTAGTCAAACCTAATTTTAAACGAATGCATATTCATTTCATAAGATTATCAAAAAACCGCACTTTGAGTCGAGCAAGGCCTCTTCTACTGGAACAAATAGTTCATTATATCTCATTTTAATGGAATGTCATTTCTTTCCTCTAATACGCTTTGTCTTAAGTCTTGCTGCTTGCAAAACAGCCTACTGACTTTCATTGTTTCTTATTTAGATGGGAGAACTTAGGCAATGCTCTGATAAGAGCCATTTCATGAGTAGTTCATTCACTCTGCTGATATTTCTCATTTCAGACTCTAGCTTGACTCCCGAACTAGCTCAATAGATGGAAATTAAAACACTCATCATGTTGGCTCAAATAATCCTATTCCTTCAGATAATATTAATTCTCATGTTAAAGGAATAAATTGTCATTTTTACTTTTACACGTAAGCCTCGTGAGCTAGGTTATTTTTTTTACAAGAATTCAATAGTTACTTATTCTCTGCTGTGTGCCTGTGTAATTCTATAATCCACTGATACATCAGCACACTGGAAAAGACTGCTTCTTATTTACATGGATCTCGTGCTCTGAGCAGGGAAACATCTGTAAATACATGCCTGAAAGGGAAAAAATTCTGAGAGAATGAATAATGCAGAAAATCAAAGCATGGGTTTGTGACAGTGTGACTGGTTAGCAATGGAAAATTCTCTGGCTAAATTACCTTAATGCTGATTCCTCCAAATCAAGACAAAAGTTAATTATGACAAGATCAGGGGAAAGAACTATGTAAGCAGAAAGAATCACAAGTCCTAAGCTGGGAAGGAATTTGATTTCTCAAAGACGTTCATCTGCCATACCAACGCCTGACCAGTTGTCTCTGACATCAGTGCATGCTGAGCTGCATTTGCTCAGACACACAGGTTGAACTTTCTATAGGTGTTATTATTCCACACTTCTGTCTTTAGAATACTTAAGGTACTTTTTTAGGTTTCATCATAGTAAAATCTACCATGTTCACCATTTTTCAGTAAACAATTCAGTGGCGTTAAGTGCATTTACAATAGGGTATGTCTACTACTATTCTGTGTGCAGAATTTCTCATCCTAGTAAACAGAAATTTGGCGCTATTCATCAACAATAAATTCTCATTCCTTCACCACCCTATGATACTTCCTCTGTGGTGTACACACTAAGCTATGCTCATCCATGGATCTGATGACAGGCAGTTGAGTTGTGTCAATCTAGCAGCAATTGTGAGGAATGACAGGAAAATGAGTACACAACTATCTGCTTGAGGTCCTGCTTTCAATTCTCATGGGGATTATACCTACAAATGAAATTGGTACATCATACCTTAGGTTTTTGTTTTCTTGCTTTGATTTTGAGGAGCTGCCAAACTCTTTTCTGCACTAGTTACTCTCCCACCAGCAACACGCAAGTGTACCAGGCAGTGAATGTTTGTCTCTACTCTTCTGATTATAACTCTCTTAGTCAGTATGGACTGTCTTATTGTGGCTTTTATTTTCATGCCCATAATGACCAGAGATATTGGAAACTTTCTCAATTACTTATCAGTCTTTTGCCCATCTTCTTAGAGAAATGTGTACTTTACTCCGGCACTTTTATTTTCTGTCATCGCTGTTGAGTGGATGATGTTGCATGTATTCTAGATATTAATCCCTTACTCTTGATCATTCACAGATGTTACCCAATAAGATTATTTTTTACTCCCTTGATAGTATTCAATAATGAAAAAAAAGTTTCATTCTAATGATGTCTTATTTATCTTTAATTTTATTGTCTGTCCTCTTTTTGCAATGCTTAAGAAGGTAACATCAAATTCTATGTCATAACGATCCCCTGTGTTTTTTCATAGAGTTTTATAATTTGGGCTTGTAGTTTTTTTTAAATTCATTTTGAGTTATCTCCTGTGTATGCATAAAGAAGCACCCAACTTCATTGTGTACCTTACTTCCTTGCATGGGGATATCTAGTTCCCACAAAACCGCCTGTCAAATACTTTGTCCCTTCCCTCATTGAATGATATTAGCACCCTCTACACAACCACTGGGTATGCGTGCACCAGCATTATTGCAGGAATCTGAATTCTATTCCACTGACCCATATGTGTCTGCCAACACCACACTATTTTGATTATGGTAGCTTTGTCAACAAGTTTTAAAATCAGGAAGCATTACTTTTCTTCAACCTTGTTTTTATTGCTTTGTCTAAATGGGATTACTTGCGATTACAGGTGAAGATTAGAATGGATTTTTCTCTTGCTAAAAAGAAATGTAATTGGGACTCCAATAGCGATTTGTTGAATCTGCACATTACTTTTGAGAGTATTGTCATTATCTTGGTCCATTTTCTATTGGAATAACAAAGTACCTGAGGATGGGTAATGCGTAAAGAAAACATGGTATAACTGGCTTACAGATATTTTTGAACGTTCATTACTGGACAACTGGACAGGTCACAGGTTTAGTCTCTACTTGGGGTTGTCTAACTATATTCCAACATGCCAAATTGAATCACTACGGTTGCCCAGGTAAGAGGGAAAAAGCAACATGTGGCAAGGCAGGAAGCAAAAGGACCAGCTTCCTATACCTTCAACTTGCTATCATTGACGTCCTGCAAGAAATGCATTAATCACTTCAAGGAAAACATCGCTGAAGACCTTGCCCACTAGGCCACCTTCCCAGAGGCCAAGGCTGCCTTACCAAGGATCAAATTTCAACATTCAAGCCAGATCTCAGCTCAGAGGTTACCTTCATGGTGTTCAGTGAGTTCATTCATAAACAGAAAACCTTTCCACTTATTTATACCTTCTTTCCTTTCTCTTGATGGTGCTTTGGAGCTTTAGTAATAATTGACACAGATTTCCCTCCTACCAAAGTTTTATTTAACCTGAGGTATAATCAGTTCTTTTTACTCTTTTCCCCAGTGTTCTTTTGTCTTTAGTCTTCATTCCAAATATCATTTCCCCAGCATCCTGCTAGCTTTCTTTGTGAATGGTTCTTTGCAACAATCACCTAGTATCCGAGTTTTCTCACACTTATTGATGCTCTTAATTTATATTTTGATCATTACTTTCTTCATATTTTAGCTCATTCTGATACCACTTGTGGGTTCTAAATGTAACATAAACACCCCTTTTGAATAATAATTCTAGAGAAGTTGTGGACACAGACCTATGCTCCTGTTTTTGAATGACTGAGGCTTTCTGCTTTGTGGAGGGAGTGCATGCACTCCCACTCCTTTGCTTCTGTTCTACCCCTGCTTTTCCTCTCTTGATAAACATGGTTCCGACTCCCAGAAGGCAATCCTTAGTCTAGGGCTCTGACCTAAGTGGGACTTACCAGGTGGATTTCTAGAGTTCATAAGACACAGACCCATCCAGTACAGTCCTACCCAAACTTATCACAGTCCCTTCACCCAACTTGGGTAACTTTGGTATTTGACCAATTTGGTATTACCAGGTCCTCTGGACCAGCCAAAGTCCTTTGCTTTGTGTCTGTTTCCTTCTGCACATTGCTGACATGTGGATAGCATGGCTGCCAATAGTGTATCCATTGAATTTCTACTTAAAGGTCGATGGAGACATCCAAGTTCTGTTTAAGCTTTATTGTAGACTTGAAGATTGTCCAAGAAGTTTTAGATTTTCTGCCCTGTTCTCCTGGCTGTGTTTGCTTTTATGGAGGAATTTGAGGGGCATGAACACTGCTGTTGCCATCTTGTTCTGATGTGAAAATTACTTATTAAAATAAATAGTTTACGAATATGATGGCACACTTGTATAATCACAGCATTCCAAAGGCAAAAGCAAGCAAATGGCAAGTTCATGGTGACCCAGGCTATATAGAAATTTTCAAGCTACCTGGAAGCCATGCTGTCTAAAAGAAGAATAAATGAAAGAAAGAAATTAGAAAAAAGGAAGGAAGGAGTGGAAGTAAGAAGGAAAGAAAGAAAGAGAGAGAGAAGGAGGGAAGGAAGGAAGAAAGGAAGAAAGAAGGAAGAAAAAGAAAGAATAGGAAGAGAGGGAGGGAGGGAGAGAGCGAGGGATGAAAAGAAAGGAAGAAAGATAGTTAACCTTTCATTATTTATTTATGTCAATGAAAGATATTTGAAAACATTTAAAATTATTTTAAATAGCTCTGGATATGTGCTGGTGATACAGGGTTATATTTTCCTTTCCTAATTGCTCATTAAATATAAAATGCAGGAATGGTAGGTAGCCCTACATGGATGTGTGTGTAGGTAGAGACATTTGTGTTTATACAGACTTAACACTTTCATGTTGCCTGTATGTTTAGAATGTCTTCTTAGGTAACTAAAAGCCCTGAGGGAAATCACTACCTCAGGCTGAGGTGGCTCGCTGGCCTTGGACCTACAAAGAGAAGACACACGATGATATTTTGGTTAATGAGGACAGTGGTGAGATTTATTACAAGAACTTAATTTGAATGAACCCAACATAGCATTTCAAATCCATTCTTTCTGTGCAAGAGAGAGAAAACTGATGGTAAGGTGACTTATTCAAAAATTTGGATAGAAAAGAAAGAAAAACAGAACCTACCTGAGTTTTTAGCATTCTTGGAATACTATATGCAATCACATTTTTCAAATTGAAAAACAGCTTTTTTTTCCTCTCCCAAGTGAAGCAGGAAATCAGTTATCTGCTCCAATGCCTAACACAGCTGATTAGGCCAAGTTCTCCTTGGGATTCTGTTTAATTCACTCAAACAGACGCTTATGCTGATGGTGAATATGAGCTGACAATTTCCCAGATGCCATTTTTAAAGATTTATATTAGAGCCATAATGAAAAGGGAAAAAATAATCTTCAGTGCAGATGCATAAAGAACTGTCATTTCTTAAGCCACCCCACTAAACAGTCAAGGGAGAGGAGATGGAACAGCCTTTAGAATCAAGTGCCACACGGGGCAGAGTTAGTGAGAGAGAGACCACAAGAGAGAGAAAGAGAGAACTGATACAGAGAGAGAGAGAGAGAAACAGGAGGAGGGGAAGGAGAGAAACATGGAGAAAAAATGAGGACGAGGAGGGGGAGAGAGAGAGAAATAGAATGCGAGATCAAGAGAGAAAGAAGGAAGGGAGGGAGAGAGAGAATGAGAGAAAGGATGAAAGGAAGACAAAAGGTGGAAGACTGGGGAAGAGACAGAGAATGAGAGAGAAAGAATAAGATAGAAAGAAGGAAAGGAGAGGAAGGAGGGGAGGGCAAGAATGAGAAAGACAATAAGAGAGAATCAGAAGCGGGGGAATGAGAAAGAGAAAAATAATAAGAAAGGAAAATGGAAGAAAGACAGAGACAGAAAGAAAGGGTAGGGATGGAGGTATAAAGGGAGGGCAGGAGGAAGAGAGGATAGGGACCTAGACATTAGACTGTCTTCTGCTGTGAAGCTAGGTTACTCCAACCTCTTCACTAGAACTGTTACATGTTTTCTTGATTTCTTAGAAAATACAGGTGTCTAAATCAGTACTAAACTTCATCCCTAGAGGGTTGCCACGAAGCTAAGCAATGCTCACACACTTCCTATTAGGATGGGAATCTCTAGATGGTGTTGGAATAGGGCTCTGTTTTCCACTCCAGAAATCAAATGGAAAGAGAGGATTTAAATTCTCCATCCATTCTCTACCAACTGGACACACAGGAGGCTTGGGCTCCGGAGCAGCTGTGTGGGCGCTCCTAAGGGAGCCGGGGAGTCTGGCATAGATGAAGAGACACCTGACTTCCATAGCTCCTGTGGAAAGCCATCCGTAGCTCCGCGGTGACCCTCGCTGCTTTCTCACCTGCCTCCCTTCCTCAGTTTCTAGTGTAACGCTCTAAGATGTGCTCCTTTAGTCCTTCCATTTGGTCCATGAGTGGTTCACATCACTCGTGCTTTGCTTTGCTCGCTGCTTCTCATAAGCCACACGGGTTTCTACCATGTGCAATTACAAACTTGGATGTGGAAGACAAAATGGAAGACAAGACGCTGGCTTTTGTGCACAAGGCTACCGCTGTACGCTCTACCGCTTGAGCCAAAGCTCCACGTCTGAGTTTTGTTGTAGCTTCATAGAGATGGAGGCTCGTAGACTTTCCTCCCTGAGGCCGGATTCAAACCACAATCCTCAGATCTCAGCCTCCTGAGTGGCTATGCTTACAGGTCTGAGCCACTGGAGCCTGGCTCTGGCTTTGGAATTTAATAGCTGAATATTAACTTAGTGTAGGTTATCACTCCCAAAAGAAACCATTTATATCTCTTCACAGCTCACAAAGTTCTGGTTCACCACCCTCGCCATGATGAACTCCGTTCCTCCATCACCTTTACAAAACTCTAATTTCCTCCCTCAGCTGGGAAGAAATCTCAGTTCCTCAATAGCACTATCTCCATCCTGCTTTCCTCCCCCTTTTTTCCTATCTCTCTCCCTGCTTTGCGAGCTTGATTACCTTCTGCCTCCTCTCCTGCAGTATTTCCCATGGGATCAGTTTCCCCTGCTTTTGAATTCTCTGGAGGCCTTGGAGCCTCCGTTGCACTTTGGAAGTAGAGCTAAGAGATAAAGTGAAACATCTCCTAATTTAGAAAGAGAATCAAATCCACAAATGGACAGGAGAGGGTTTAAGGAAGCTAGAGAGCAGGACCCAGGGGCCTGATGGGACTACACCAGCTCAGCCTGCCCTAGGACCCTGCTCCCTGCCTGTCCAGCTGCAGAGTGGGCTTCCCTTTAGGGCCTTGTTTACTTGATGTTTGGGTCCTTGATTTTTACTGACTCTTCAGCTCCATCTACTCAACTCCGTCCTCAGCTTCCATCCAGTGATGCTATCCAGGGCACTTGCCTACCTCTATCCCACGGCCCTCTTCCTTTGCTCTTTCTCTGGCAGTAACTCAGAGCCCTGGGGTGTTCTGGTCTTTCTTCTTTTGCTTATGGTCATCTTGGGTGGTCCAAGCCAGGTAAAGAGCTAGAGGATGAGGACTAAGCCTGCGTTTCTTGCCTGGCCTCACTTTACTAAGTAAAGGGTGCAAGAGGAAATACAGACTACTTTTCTTTAAACTCAGGACCTTCCATTGCTCAGCAGGTGCTTCATCACCTGGCCCATACCCGCCAGCCCATTTTGCTTTTGTTTTTTCAGATTGGGTCTCCTATTTTTGCCTGGATTGGACACTGATCTCCCTACTTCTACCTCTGGGATGGATTATAGGCATCTACCAGATGCCGATAATGCCAAAGAGTAGGTAAGTGGATTCTAAGCAAAGAATCATACCATGAGAAGAAATGAGGATGAGAAACATATAGTGGGAAAATTGTGAACTAAGACATATGGTCAAGTCAGCACAGGGCTAGACATTTTTAACAGTTAAAAGTGCTTATTATATCTGAATGCAATAGAATTCTAGGTGGATGACTCTTGACTTAATTCCTTCATACAGAAAGAAACAGTCCTAAATGCAGACGCAATTTCTGGAAGGGAATGTCTGTGAGCAGTGATTACAATGCAGGAGACAGCAGTGTCCTTTGACCTGGCACCTTGTGTGGGTGACTCAGTAACCAAACCATCGACACAGTAGGGACATTTTTCCCTCTGCTTTTAGATTTGAATTCATCTAATGGCTTACCGAGACGGGAAAGCATTTTTAAGGCTGTCCTCTTGTGTCTTATTCCACGTACATCTGGAGGACAGCGGGAGAAAACTATAATGAGCTACATTCATAACTGAAGACGGGAGGCGATGGATACTCTCAAAGGGAAGGGTTGAAAGAAAGTGAGATTATCATATGTTTGTGTAGAGCCCAGAGCGAATGAGTTGTTCTAGACGAACACTTCCTGAAAAGGATGCCAGTGAATATGGCTTTTAGCACCATAGCAACACCTGACATGTTGGAAAACCTGCGTTAAAGCCACACAGCAATTTGGTTACCACACCTGGAAGAAGAACCAGAGGAAAAGCTCACTCTCTCTGGTGGAGCCTTGTTTTATTTTATCTGTCTGTTTGTCTGTCTATTTATCCATCCATCCATATTTATTAACCTCAAGGAGAATGTCAAATCAATGAGAAGTCTGGTTTTGTTTGCAAATAGCAGATGATCTGAATAATGCTGGTAGCTCATTATCTAAGAGGGCAGACACAACAAAGGGAAAGATTTGAGAAAGAATTAAGTTGCCATAAAAATCAAGGTGGGGTAAGAGTTTGATTTAAGTTTTCCATTGTGGTAGGTATTCCTGTTTTTCTTTTCAGCATTAAGTTATTATTTGTACAAAGTTCTGAAACCAGATATTGAAAGCATTGTGAGAGGAGATGGGATGGAAAGGAGGGGGGCAGAGGAAGGAATCTGTGCCATACTGCTAAAGATCCAGCCTACTTACATGGTATGTCTCATAGTTGCCCCAAAATACATGGTCCATAAAAATCCTGTACCACTGTTTGCTTGCTTTTTCTTTGTTTGTTTGCTTATTTTTTGGTGCTCATGGGGCTTGAACTCTGAGCGTGTCCCTGAACAATTCAGCTCAGGGCTAGTGCTCTACCACTTGAGCCACAGCACCACTTCTGGCCTTTTCTGCTTATGTGATGCAGAGGAATCGAACCTAGGGCCTCATGCATGCAAAGCAAGCATTCTACCTTCCCAGCCTCTGTTTGTTTTTAATGTATGAGGGTACTGAGGGCCTGGGCACTGTCCATTAGCCTTTTCACTCAAGGCTAGCACTCTACTACTTGAGTCACAAGTAGGTAGGAAGTAAGAGTCTCTTGGACTTTCCTACCAGGTTGGTTTCTACCTGTGATTCTCAGATCTCAGCCTCCTTAGTAGCTAGGATTATAGGTGTGTGTCACTGGAACCTGGCATGCATAACTTCTAAAGAACAATCTAATTTCAAGGGGCTCCAGGTAGAACTGTGATTGGTTTTTAAAATCCTGGATGTTGCACCAGTGTTGTACTTCATGCAAACTTTCTTGTTTTATTCTATTCTATTTTTTTGTAAAGGTTAGGCACACAGGGGTTACAGTTACATAAGGTAATGAGTACATTTCTTTTCAAGCAGTGTTACCTCCTCCCTCATTTTCTCCTGTTCCCCCCACTTACCATTCCCTCCAAGTTGTAAAGTTCATTTCCAACATAGTGTCTAATGAGGATTGCTGTTACATTGGTTCACCGTTTTTTGTTTTGTTTTGTTTTTTATTGTGAAAATACCATACAGAGGGGTTATAATTACATGGACAAGGTAATGAGTGCATTTCTTATCAAGCATTGTTGCCTCCTCCTTTTTCCCCTTCCCATCCCTTCCCATTCCCCCTTTCTACTCCCCCACACTCCCCAACCCTGGCGTTGGTTCACCTTTTGTCCCACCATTCCTGTGACTGCCCTTCTTTTCCCCAAATTGGATAAACTTATATATAAGACAAAGGGTGCCAAAATCAGAAACAGTGACCTCAGGGAATAAACCAAAGGAGAATGAAAATGAAAGAAGAAGTAACTGCAAACAGTACACTAAAAAAGAAAAGAAAAGAAAAAAGCAACCACAAAAAAATCTCTTGTTTCCATGTCAATGAGATCATTTTGCTTAGCATCATCTTATATGATCCATATGTACATACCTATTGGGCTATTGTGAACATCTACCGGGACTATCCTAGGCATATACTAACTATTACAAATGAGGGAAACCACGGAGCCTATGTTTCTTTGGGTCTGGCTTACTTCACTTAATACAATTTTTTCCAAGTCTTTCCATTTCCTTACAAATGGGGCAATGTCATACTTCCTGATGGAAGCAAATAGGATTGCATTAAACTACAGAGCTTCTGCATGGCAAATGACATAGCTAGCAAGATAAATAGAAAACCCACAGAATGAGAAAAGATCTTAACTAGCTATATAACAGACAAGGCCCTCACATCAAAAACATACTTAGAGCTTAAAAAATTAAATCCCTCAAACACAAATCCTCAAAGAATAACCATACCATTAATAAGTGGTCTAAAGAATTAAAAAGAAAATAAGCCAGGCTCAAAGAAACATAGGTCCCATGGTTTCCCTTATTTGCAATAACTAGTATATGTCTGAGTCAAGCAGAAAAGGTCAGATAAGTTGATGTTAGGGTAATGAACCCCAAGATAAGTATTCAAATGTTTTTTTTTCCTTTCATGCAATTGTTTCTAACATATTTTAAGATGATTTCTTTGTTGCTTTGTATGTCTCTCCCCCACGGTATAACCCATGCTTTCACTGTATTTGATGTTGGTATAATTTGTGGAGGGGAAGGGAAAAAACAAATCGTTTAACTAGGGATACAAGTGGACCCATTGCAACAATGAGATGTACAAGTCGTTATGTCGAAAAGCGAACTTTACAACTTTGGCAGGGGATGGGGGTAGGATTGGGTGAGGGGCAGTATGGGAAGGGATGGGAAGGGGAAACAAAGAGGAGGCAACAATGCTTGATAAGAAATGTACTCGTTATCTTGCCCACGTAATTGTAATTCCTCTGTACGGTATTCTCACAATTAAAAAAAAGAATTAAAAAGAGACTTCTCTGGGTAGGAAATAAGAATGGTTCAACATGTCTGGCCATTAAAGAAATTTAAATCAAAACTACATTGAGATTCTACCTCACCCAAGTTAGAATGGCCATTATCAAGAAAAAAATAACAGATGCTGGTAGAGATATAGCCAAAAGGGAATATTACTACATTGTTGATGGGAATGTAAACTGATTCAACCACTCTGGAAAGCAGTATGGAAGCTTCTCAAAAGATTACACATAGAGCTTCCTTATGACCCAGCAATCCCACTCCTGGGCATTTACCCAAATGATCACAAACAAGGCCACACTAAAGCTACCAGCACAACCATGTTTATTGCAACATTATTTTCCATAACTAAAAAATCAACCCAGATGCCTCCCAGTAGATGAATGGATCAAGAAAATGTGGTATATACACACAATGGAATTAATGTGAACTTTCTTTCCCAGTTGGTGAAAGCATACTAGAACATCCTACATAACTTGAACCCTGGAAAGGTAGTCTCAGCCTGGCCACTTGCCCTGACTTTGGGCCTCTCCAGAACTGCTAATTACAACTCCTTGTTAGTGATATAAAATATACAAAGACTAGACTTTATAAAATTATTTTTAAAATATTCTCAACAGTTCCTGGGCACTGGTGGTTCATGCCTGTAATCATAACTACTCAGAAGGCTGAGATCTGAGGATCACAGTTCAAAGCCAGCCCAACAGGAAAGCCAATTAACAACCAAAAAAAAAGAGACAAAAGTGGAGCTGTAGCTCAAGTGATAGCATGCTAGCCTTGAGCAGCAACAAAGCTCGGGGACAGCACCCACACCCCAGGACTAGCACAGAAAAAGAGAAAAGATTCTCCACAAGTAAATTTTCATAAAGCATGCTCATTTCTATGCCTTTTTTTTTTATTTTCAATGTTCCTATTTTTACAATGTATCTGTGTCCTTAAGCCTTAAATAAAGTATACTTATTTTATCTATTCTCCCTTAAATGCTATTCCTTTTCAGTCAATGCTCTATTTGTTTAAAACTCTCTTTCTTGGTTCAACAAAATCTTCACGATGTCAAAGCAACCATCTATTCATTCTTTTTTTTGGTAATTTATTTATTTTTTTAATTTTAATTTTATTTTATTTGTGAACATACTGTACAGAGGGGTTACAATTGCATGGGCAGGATAATGCGTACATTTCTTACCAAGCATTGCATCCTCCTCCTTTGTTTACCCTTCACATCCCTTCCCAGCCTCCCCCCTCCTTACTCTAACAACAAACCCAGAGTTGAATAAAGGCCTGGAAATAATTATTTAAACTCTTGCTGCATTACTACATAGATGAAACCAAAATCTATGTTCGGCTCTACCTTCGAGTGTTCTGCAGTGGTAAAGTATGGATGGAGACTTACGCAACGAGTATCAGTCTTTGCATATCCACAAAGCAACAAGCTTAAGCCTGCGGGACAGTAAAAGAGGTGTATACTTTGTGTAAGCCTTACCTGAATGAATCACTAATTACAGCCAAAGCAATGCAAAAGAGTGCATTCGTGATAGAAAATCTCCACCGATATCCTTTTGTTCTGGTTCACTTAGGAAGAAAAAATAAGACTTACTGTGAGCCCAAACTGAAAACAGCTCCAGGGGAAATCAAGGAAAAAACTATTATTAATGACTAAAGAATAGATAACCACCAAAGAGCTGGACTCCACAGAGTAAGACAGAATACTGAGATGATGAAACAAATAAGGAACTGTTCCCATAAACGCTTAATGTTAGCTTTGCAAGGCCGCCATTTCCTTCCCCACCCACAGCACACTACCTACAGCCATGGCCCAGGGACTCTCCTAGGTCATGTCTTACCTTGGGCCTTTACCCATCACCTGCCCACCTAGAACTCTATTCTTTTTTTGCAGGTCTATCAATGACATCAGTGTTTATACCATTCTGACTCAACTCAAATTGCTCAAAATAATGCCTACAAGTCAGAAACCATAGCCACAGGTGTAAAGAACCTTCCTACTATATCAAGTAAAGATAGGTCTGGTAATTTAGTTAAAATATGAATGCAATCATGACTAGAGCAACATTCCTTCCAAAGTGACTGGTGTCCAGCCAAGATGCCTCTAACAGACTGGTTACTACCCAGTTCTGTTATTCATAGCAAGGAGAGGTAGCAGGCAGAAATATGCAATCTGGGGCTGGGAAGATGGCTCAGTGGCTCAGTGCTTTGCATGCATGAGGCCCTGGGTTCAATTCTTCAGCACCACATAAGCAGAAAAAGCCAGAAGTGGTACTGTGGCTCAAGTGGTAGAGCGCTAGCCTTGAGCTGAAGAGCTGAGGGACAGCGCCCAGGCCCAGAGTTCAGGCCCCACAACCGGACCCCCCCCAAAATATGTTTGAACTTTACACTTTGGTAGAGAATTAAAGTGATAGCTGTCCACATGTGTACACGGCACAGCTGGAGATTTTTTTTCAGTATTCAAGAAAATACTATAAGTAACATTGCAAAGGTCTGTTAGCCATGTATTTGGTTTATTGCATGAATACCTTCTTTCTAGGTGGACATTTCTCAAAAATATTGAATATATACTACTAAGCCACAAAGAAAATAATTTCTATTGCAAGTCAACATATCTCAAAAATATATTAGAATATGCACACACACACATACATATATACACATATACTCATATATGTATACTGGATATATACAGAGAGAATTTTACTTTATTTTTATTCGTTGCATTTTACATTAAGGAATTGTGGATAGTACGAGCATGACATCGTGGAAATTTCATAGATACATACATTGTACGTTGAACAAGTTCACCTCTCCATTATATTCACATGACCCGCTCACTCCCCGTATGTCCCTGACAGCTCACTTCCAGGACTGCAGCCTTCCTTATCTACAGGGAAAAGACATTCCACCACTTGCAATGGATGCTTGAAACCACAGACAGCATCCAACACCATACATTTTTATTCATACACGCCTATGATGAAGTTTAACTTATTAATTGGGCAGAGTGAGAAATTGACAGCAAGGATCATGTGGAACAATGTATTACAATATAGTGTAATAAAAGTTATATGAATGTCTTGTCTCTCCCTCAAACACCTTGATTTTTTTAGAACATAGTTGAATGTGAATAGGTGAAACCCAGAAAGTGTGGCTGGATAGTGGGGTTCACTGTATGGCTAAAACTAAACTTATGATTGCCCCAGAGTTTTCCTCTCCTGCTGACTCAGTGAAAACCTCCATCAACTCCATCAGCTGCTCAATCCAGGACTTAGAAGCTACCTTACATAGCTCAGTCTCCCTCTGTATTCTTGTGGTCCATCTATTATACAACTCTTCATTTTATTCCTATCTGTAAGTCTCCCCATACTCATTATTACTTCCATAGTTCAAACTTGTAAGCTTGTAAGTCCTTAACAGTCTTCTAAAGTTCTGGATAAAAATAATTTAAATCTTCAGAATATAAAGTAATGTAATGAAATCATTTGCCATTTTCTTATTGTCAGAAAAAAATATCTAGCACTGGACAGTTCAAGGGTAACATGCAACCACACAGGTGGTTGAAGCAAATACGACACAATGTGATTTACTTGAGAACCTAGGGTTCATCTCTGTGCTTTGATAGAGCTGGGAGTGGAGGGCCTAGTGTAGAAGGAGAAACGGGGAGTTGAAGCTATCTGTTTCTCTAATTTCCAGAGCAATTTATGGCTATGATTAATGTCATCTCGGGTGGTAAATGAACAGAGATGAATTTCTTGGTACATTTTAAAATATTTTGGCCACATGAATCCTAGCTACTTGGGAGACTGAGATCTGAAGATTGTAGTTCAAAGCCAGCCTGGTCAGAAAAGTCTTCAAGAGACTCTTATCTCCAATTAAGCTCTCGGAAACCAGAAGTGGAACTGTGGCTCAAAGTGTTAGAGCACTATCCTTGAACAAAAGATCTCAGGGATAATACCCAGGCCCTGAGTTTAAGCCCCAGGACTGACCAAAAGTAAAAATACATTTTTGACATTTTTGGATTATTTCTTAATTAAATATATAACATGTATGAGTGGTATAGTGAGGTCAGAGAAGGCAATTCATAATTTATAATATGTGATCCATAGCTGGCCAAGACTTGGGAGCTACTGGTTAGAGCATGTCTGTTGTCTATGTGTTAGAACTGACTTCCACAGAGCAGAAGAAAATGGCCCACCATTTTTCAACCACTCACTTGTAGAACCAGGATAAGATTTGAGGAAGACTTGAGAATAAAGATTCTTCCTATAATAAGAAATCCTATTCCTCTTGAGATCCTGTTATATCATCCTCCTTAGTTAAGTAAAAGTATCCTAAAGTACTTGCATATTGTCTGCCTGTCATTACTACAATGGGAATTTTTGAACAGGAAGGAGCTGATTTTACGTAATCATCTTTGTATTCACATTACTTAAAATAAAAGTCACACAACAAATATAGAATTGAGTGGTTGATCAGCATCCCCAGGGACATTTTCCAATCACCCCATGATCCCCAAACCACTACAAAGACTGAATCCTCTATTTTGGAAGAAATTTCTCCTGTACTAGATACCATTTAGTCCACATGATTTCGTCTTTCTGAAACCATTAGTAATTACAGAGACCTAGCAATGAAATATTTATTACAGATGCAATCATTTATTTATACACTTTTACATAATTTTGAATGAAACTTGCAATGTAATTTATACCTATGGAGTAAAGAGAAAGGGAGAGAAAATTAAAAAAGAGCAATCAGAGGGATTTAAACCAGAGAACACACACACATGAAACCTGAGCCAAAACACCCATGAGCAATATCATTTCTTTTTCTAGAAAGCTGTCTAGAATACTTCTACTTAAAGCAAACTCCTTCAGTGTTAGGTATACGATACTAATGTGTTTATATTTTTACATATTTAATGAAATCTATCCCTTTTCCAGCCTATTTCCGATGGCACAAGATGTTCTGAAAAATCAGAGCTGCATTCTTTGATTTATAGAATCTTGAGTGTGCTACGTACAGTAGACATTTTTTTTTTACCAAGAGAGCATCCATTTTCATGTAACTGCGGATATATATATATATATTTTTTAATTTTGTCACAGTGATGAGTCCTGTTTGGGTAGATTAACCTGTGCTTGTTGAAAGAGTAATATTATCAGATCCTAGTATGTGACACTGTGGAAAATCTGATCTCTAAACTAAGAAATACATTTTAAAAAATTACAAGTAAGCTTCAGTGACATCTCCAGGAGCGCTGGGACAGTCAGACAACCAGGACAGCAAATGCAGTCCGGATGTGAGCAGGCCTGGTGCTCAGGACAGCAATGCATCAATGTCAGGTCCTAATGGGGTCAGCGTCTGTTCCCTGCCCCTCTCCCCATTAGAGGTGGCCTCCGTCTCAGGTCTCACACAGTCCTTGGTCTCTCTGAACTCTGCCTATGCCATCGCATGGGGCTACTCTGAGTCTCTGGGTCTGGATTTCACTCTTTGTCTAGACAGGAATTCTATTATCAAGCTCCACCCTCATGGCTACATCTTAAGCTTGATCATCTACAAAGTCCCTCTTTGTAATAGTTGAATCCCTTGTATTATAACATGACCAGGATTAAAATTCTAGCATCTTTGACTGGTAATAAGTGCATAGAAATGTGTCACTTTCCTGCTGCAAGAGTCTTCAAGTATAAAACACATGAATACGTGAGTCAGATTGAGGTAGGCAGTGTGTTTCCTTCATCCTCTTTTCTTCAGGTTTAGGGAAACAAAGACTAGAGCAAGTTCTGGTCTGTACAAGGGAACGTGTGTGAGTTTTGAGAGCTTCCCGAGAGATGGTGTACAGCTCATCTCTTTCATGACAAGAACAAAAATGATGTGACAGACTCTCAAGCCACAGACCCCAAGTCTAAGAACCAGATTAGTAGTTTGCTAAGAGTCCAAATTCTGGATTTGAAGCCCCAGTTCTTCTACTCCAATTAGATTATCCTTGACTACAAGACTAAGCACGCAGCTGCATCAGAAAGTTGCATCCTGGCCCTTCTGGGCTACGGTGAGAATAGAACTCAGGAGTAGGGTTTGCCAACCTTAATTCATAGGAAAGACCTGCATCTGTCACTGGCCTCATCAGCAGAAGTGAACTTCAGAATGAGGCTGTGCGAGTACAGAAGAAGCGACGTGATTGGCCACTCAGTGAGATGTCCTATTGCATCTGAATGCAGTTAAGCACAAGGTCTTGATTCTGCTTCTCCAGCACTGGTCATTCTCCTTCCCCTGCTCTTAGACTCTTTCTCAGGCCAGTGTGAAGGAATCTGGGCTTCTTTCGCAGTTTATCTTCTAAGAAGAGAGAAGGCACAGCCACTGTATATACTACATAAGGCGATATTTAATACATGACACTTACTTTTACACTTACACAAGCTTAATTTAGGAATGTTCAGAAAATGAACAGAGGGATGGAGGGCAGAGTACTTCAGGGATGTAGGCTTTGACTCAACCAAGAACAAACTGTGACCTTCCTCAGATTCCTGAACTCCCTCAGCCTCCTTTCTACCAATGGTGGGAGGTGGATAAAGCCCGCACCAGACTGCTAGGGTGAGCCATTAAGGGGTACCCTTACTTCAGTGCCTACATAGGCTAAGGATTCTGGAATATCATTTCCTTTTTGTGGGAAATACCTCATGTATGCTACCCCTTTAGCCACATTCCCAGACCTTTTGCTTTTATTTAGTTTTGGAGATAAGATCTCAATAACTTTGTCTAGACTGGCTTCACACTCAAGATTCTCCACCCTCTGTCTCCTGAGTAGCTGAGATTACAGCCATTCATCACCACATCAGGTCTGAATAAACCCTTCCCCCCTCCAAAAAAAAAAAGTGCTTTGAATCTAGAAAACTCTACCTTAGAATTTGGAAAGGAAAAAGCAATTATTTCTACAACTCTCTCATGTAATTGGATCTCCTCAGAGTATGTTACTTTTTAATGTGCACAAACATTTCAGAACAAAATCAGTACATCGTGCTGATGGAATCAATGAACTACAAATTCTGTTACCATGAATAAGCTGTGCACATTTTAGCTATTTTGAACTCAAGAAAGAATAAGTTGCTGGGTTACACTGTTTTCTTCCCTTTCTTATTTTCTGTAATAGTGCTGAAACTTGAACTCAGAGCCTAGGTGTTATCCCTTAGCTTTATTTTTTGCTCAAGCTTGGTGTTGTACTACTTGAGTCACAGCTCCACGTGTGGTTTTTGCTAGTTAATTGGAGATAAGAGTCTCAAAGACTTTTCAGCCTGGCTTCAAATGGTAATCCTCAGATCTCAGCCTCCTAAGAAGGTAGAATTACAGATATGAACTACCACCGGCGCCAGCTATTTTGTTTTCTTAATGAATAAGAAAAAAATATATCTAAGACCTGAATTGCACGTATTTAATGCTCTGGTAAAATATAAGATATTGCCAAAAAGCACCTATAAAGAAAACAACTATTCGTTCCCCTCCCACCCCTGTTTTCTGAAGATACTGTGATGGGTGGAAAGTCATGGGTCCCCAGACACAGAGGATGGACATGGGGACATTCAAGGGTCTATCTGCCAGCTCATATTTCTTCATTTGTTACTGTTACTGCTTGTAGCATGTCATTGGAAACAAGTACTTGGCCATCTAAAGGGAAAAGAAAGGAATTGAAACATCAGTCTCTTGTCTTTCCCCCCTCCCTTAAAAATCTCTAGAGAGGGGGCTGGGAAGTTGGCTCAGTGGCAGAGCACTTGCCTTGCATGCTCGAGGCCCTGGGTTCAATTCCTCAGCACCACATAAGCAAAAAGAAAAAAGCCAGAAGTGGCGCTGTGGCTCAAGTGGTAGAACGCTAGCCTTGAGCTGAAGAGCTGAGGGACAGCGCCCAGGCCCAGAGTTCAGGCCCCACGACCGGACCAAAAAAAAAAATTCTAGAGAGGACATTAAAACTACAAGGAGAATGTGTTTCTCAGATTCAGCAATAGTGTTCCTGTGTCTCTGCAATCATAGGCAACGGAGTCGACCACACTCAGTTTAAAGAGGTTTCCTAAAATCTATTCCAGAGAGGACATGAGTCATATACTTCTACTTGTTATGAGGGCACTGAGCACATCCTAAGAAAAAGAGAAACATTCTTATTGGTGGAGGTCTTCAGCGTGTTGTTTGTCAGCTTGGTTGATTGGTTGGTGTGGCTGGCTGGGTGGTTGGCTGGCTGGGTGGTTGGTTTTTGAAACAAGTCTCACTATGTATCCCAGCCTAACCTGGAACTTGAGATCATCCTTCCTGAGCCTTCTGAACCCTCAGAAATATGTGACAACCACACCCAACTAAAGTGTTTTTAGGTCTCCTCACGAGAAATCATCTGAACAAAAGCAGAACGGCTTAGTGACTTACAAACATCAACTGTGTTTTGGATCCAATGGTGCTCCTGAAATATGCCCTATTATGCAAAACAGGATGTCCGCTATAATCGCTAAGACCTCAGCTTTCTCTCTACAACCGTGCACCATATCATAAAAATGACCTCAGTGTTGAAATGTGTTTGAAAAGTCCCCTGTCTGAGCCAGATTAGCGTCATCGGAAGCTTCCTGGAGACAAGCTGCAAGCCTCCTCTGGGTTAAGCCAGCAGCCTGGCCCCTCCCCTGCTGAGCTCCCCTAGCCTACTTCCTGCCTGAAACCCACTACAGGACAGGCCCAGGTGGTCCACACCCCCACCCCAACCCCACCCCCTGCACACATGCCTTGCCTTTCCTTCATTCACCTAAGGTGAATGGGGCACCCTTCATTCCTTCTGACACTTAATAAAACATTTACACAAAGAGCATCTGAAATAAGTCCTCTTGGCTGTTCCCCTTGGGGCCTTCCTGAGGTCATTTCTGGGCTGTTCTCAGTTTTCTCAGCCAAAAAAAACAAAGTTTCACCTCCGTAATTGGCTCTCGTTAAGATCTCATTGTTTGGGGATTTGTTGAAGTGTTTTGGATGCAGAAAGAAACACCTGTAGCCCCAGCTCACCAGTGGACCATTTGAAATCAGGGTTCAGCGTCCACCTGATGTCACTGATAACAGCTCAACCACGTGCACTCAGCTAAGTCCAGATGGCCGCCCAGCCACTAAAAAACAAATCAGTGTAGTTTATGTCAATACAGAACTGTGAGGTAAACACCATTGTTTCTTCAAGAGGTCTATGCCCCTAAAATATGAGTCTTACAGTATCATAAATGCTGAACACCAGTGTTGATACAGCCCACAGTCCTGTGCTTTATAGGACAGTACTCAGTGCAGGGTGAGAATTGTAATTCCATTCAGTAGTCTCCATTACTTGTTACACACATAAATCCAGACTTAACATTGGAAACTCCTTGAACTACATTCCTATTTTTCCCCCCTCTGATAAAGTTATCATATTAGCAGTGGGCTTCAGAACAGAATAATGAAGTGCACAGTACAAATCTTCTGATGCAGACTTTGCCAGTCGAGCTACTCAGACAGTATTTACACACGATCCCTGCAAAATCCTCTAGCAATAATGACTAATAAGGAAAGCATTTCCTGGCATCTAATGATCAGCACAGGGGAACTTGATCTTGACAGAAAGCCAGGAGCCCTCAGCCCAGCTGGCTCCTGCCCACACCGGACATGCTGGGCCTCTCTCTAAGGTAACTGTGTATTTATTTATAAACTGTGAGTACAGTAACAAGAAATGGAGACATGAAGCAATGTTTAGGTGCTGTTCCATTGGAAATACCTGTGGGTAGAGTACAACACTTAAGCTATTGTAATTCTGTGGCTCCATTGTTCTCCCTGCATCTTGAAGTCATTGCATGGGTTCAACATGGAGGACTCTGAATCACAACACAAACCATGATAGAGCTTATACTTTCTAGCTTATCTTTACAAGGTGCCAAGTCCTAGGATAAGTACCAGCACATGTGCTGATCTGGTCCCAAGGGAGGGAGTGTTGGATAAGTCCTAGCATTACATAGAAAGAAAGTGAGCCTAAAAATAAAAAGAGAGACAGTAATTCGTTCCAAATCTGTAAAAAGTTAGGTAGTAAGCTAATGGCTCACACCTATGATCCTAGCTACTCAGGAGGCTAAGAGTTGAGGATCACAGTTGAAAACCAACCCATGAAGGAAAATCCATAAGACTCATCTCCAATTAACCACCAGAAAACCAGAAGTGGAGCTGTGGGTCAAAATGCACTAGCCTTGAATGGAGAAAGCTCAGGGACAAACAGTCCCTGAGTTCAAGCCCCACGACCACCACCACCACCACCACTAACAACAACAACGTTAAGTAATAGATTTTATATTTAAAGCAATGAAGTAGGCGTCCAAAGACCTTGACGCCAACTGTTTCCCGGTGCTATTGCAGACACAACAATAACTAAACATAGCACACAAAAAAAACACCCAAACCCTTTATTAGTCACATATTGTGGAGATCCCCAAACCCTAATGTTGTTTACATATACTATGACATCCAATTTTTTTAAACGAAAAAGTAGTTGGAATCTATGCAAGTCTTCCATTAACTTATTTTACACCTCTCATGGTTTTCCTGTGTGCCACCCCCCAAAGTTCAAGTATGGGGAACCTCGTCCCTAATCCCTAATACAGTAGGATTGGCAAGTGAATAAGAGGTAGTGAATGAGAGGTTTTCAAGGCAGCGATGTCATGATGAGACTCCATCAGGAGCGAGTTTGCCGTTATAGCAGTAGTTTCCTTAAGATACTGAGCATCTTCTGTTCCCTGTATCTATCTACCCTTTGGCCTCCCATTGGGAAAACACTCAGCAAGATCACCCCCACCACGGGACATCCTCAAACACGATTTAGCCAGCAGAGGGGCACCAAGAAGTAACCAGAAAGAAGACCTTATAGGACTTGCAAATATTTCTCTCTCGCTCTTTTTTTTTTTTTTTGTCAGTCATGAGGCTTGAACTCTGGGCCAAGGCGCTGTCCCTCAGCTCTTCGGTTCAGGGCAAGTGCTCTACCATTTGAGCCACAGCGCCACTTCCATTTTTCTGGTGGTTCATTGGAGATAAGAGTCTCACAGACTTTCCTGCCCAGGCTGGCTTTGAACCACAATCCTGACAGGCATGAGCCACTGGCACCTGGCTTGGCCCTGCCAATCTTTTGACTAATAAATCTATTTTTAAAGCAAGAGCTCATGATGCCACCAGACACAGGCATTGGTAAGCAGATGATGGCAGTGGCCATGCGCTGAAGCGGTCCCCCGGGATGTGACCTGGCATCTCTGAAGCGCAGCCCACGCCGGGGGCCGTGCTCTCCCCAGGTCTCTCCATGGGCTGCGTCCTCTGCCACCTGCCACCTGCTCCAGCCCATCAGGTCTTCTCAGCGAGTTTCTTTTCAAAGTCCAAAGTAGTTGGCAGCTGAGCTCAGTACCTGAGGAGCCATGTTGCTTTTGGTCTGTGCAGAGGGCTTATTTTACTGCATTAAAAATACTGCTTAAAAGCTTATAAATAGTCTCACCTTGACTCAGCATAGAATACAACTGCTGTGCAGAAAATCATTTGTGTTTATGCTTTTTTGTAGGGTTCTTTCAAAGGTATTTTCTATTACTTTGTAGTTATTATTTAATTACCTTGTAGTTATACAAAAGAGTTGCCGTTCAGCAAAGTGGTTCATAAACACTTTGCATTTTGATCCATGTTACTCCTTTCAAGATTCTCATCCATCCCTCCTCTAATATCCCGGTCCTTCACTTCTCTTAATTTTGTAGGGTATGCATTGAAGTTTTTCACCACATTCTTCCCATTCTCTTCATTTGTCCATGACTTTCCTCTTTAACCTACTCTTCCCCTTTCGAGCACCCGTCTCCTGGATTTTATTTTGTTAAACTTTATCTTAATCCTTCTAAGGCATTACACTATTTGAGTTCTCCCCCTGAATCTACTGTACCTCAGTTAATACATGTGTACAACCTCCATGCACCCAAAATATTTGCCCACATATTTATAAAATAATTTTAGCTTCCATGTGTAATTTCTGTCTCTCTGAGCTTGACTTACTTCACTTACCATGATTTCTTCCAGGTCCTTTTATTTCTTTGGAAATGATGTAATGTTCTTTATAATGGGTAAATGCAATTTCACCGTGTATATATATGCCAGAATTAACAACCCAATCAATCAATAGGGACTTCGCAGAAGAATTAAAAATGAACAACAGACACATGAAGAAATGCCCAATATAACTGGATATGAAGGAAATGCAAATCAAAACACCACAGAGATTCTACCTCACCCCAGCTAGAATGGCCACCATCAAGAAAACCAATGATTTTAACAGATGCTGAGGAGGATGTGGGCAAAGGGGAACTCTGTATTCTCACGCTTTAAAACAACTAAACATAGAAATGCCCCATGTCCCAGCAATTCCACTCTGGGCATTTATGCAATAGAACAGGATACAGTAAAGCCATCAGCACAACCATGTTCATTGTTTTTGTTTTTAATCCAGTGGGGCAAGACATAATGCAAATACATTAGAGCTTCTGAGTTTACATCTTAGCCCAAAGCACAGTCAACTCCTCCTTAGCATTAATGGTTTAGATATGTCCTGTTATTCCTTGGTTCGTAATTACCCTATTCTGCCACCATGGATCTGAGCACAGACATCACATTTCCATTATTGCCCTATGCACGTTTCAGAGTTACAAGTTAATAAATTTGCTGTAATCTTACTTTTTCAATTTTGCTTTCATTTACTGTGCCAATTGTGCCCTAGTCAAGAGACATATTGCCAAGGTCAATGTCAAAAAGATTTTCCTGCTGGGTGCTGGTGGCTCACGCCTATAATCTTAGCTGCTCAGGAGGCTGAGATCTGAGGATTGTGGTTCAAAGCCAGCCTGGGCAAGAAAGCCCATGAGACTCTTAGCATCAGCTAACTACTAGAAAACCAGAAGTGGAGCTGTGGCTCAGAATGGTAGAGCACTCACCTTGAGCAAAAGAGCTCAGTGACAGTGCCCAGGCCCTGAGTTCAAGCCCCATATCAGATTTTTTTTTTAAAAAATTTTCCTGTAGGCTTTCTTCTAGAAGTTTTACAATTCCTAGTTTTATCTTTGAAGTTGTTAACTCATTTATAGTTGATTTGTGTGTTGCTGAGTTTTTTTTTCTAAATTTGAACATGCTAGCAGATGCCAGTGGCTCTCACTTGAAATCCTAGCTGCTCAAGAAACTGATATCTACAGGATCACAGGTTGAAGCCAGATCAGATAGGAAAATTCACTAGATTCCATTGCCAATTAACCAGAAATAAGTAGGTTTGGAAGCATGGTTCCATTGTTAGAGCACCAACTGAGTGAGCAAGCTAAGCATCTATGAGGTCTAGAATTCAAAACTCAGTACTGCCATTAAACAGACAGGATATTGTCTTACGTTTTCAAGGAGAGAGACACCACATTCATCTATTCCCAAAGTGTTCCCACAATCTGAGCTGTGCCTTGGAAAGTTAAAAAAAAAACTTGTTTTTACAATGTATCTCTGTGAAGCAGCTATGTTATTAATTGCCTTCCATTCATATATGCTTTGTAGCTTACTATGTTGCAAGTATGAATGATCTTTGATTAAAATAGGCAGGATTGGGGGAGGGAAAGAGAGAAAAAAATGAGGGAGGGGGTAACAAGTTAGACATGAAATGTACTCACTACCTTACCTATGTACCTGTATCCCCTCGTACATCATCTTGACAATACATTTTTGTGAAACAAAGATGTCAGGAAAAAAAATAGGATTAAGACTGAGTGCCTGGGACGTTTCAATCAAGCTGGGACTCAATGCTGAACTTGGTAAGTAAGGCTGCTTTAAGCCTTCAAGAATCATTTAAAGTCTGTGTTTGAGGAATGTAAACCATGTTCCCAAAGGACCTCCCAATTATTATAGAGTACCTCTTCTGGGAGCAGCAAAGGTGACCAAAATGGAAGAAACGACCAGAAGGAGACAGTGTTCTCATTCTTCAGCTTGATCTGAGGAAGCACTGAATCGCCGGTCTGTCTTCTCTTCTCCCACTTTCCCAAGCAATATATTCTTCACCTTCTGTGCCAGGAAAGTGGGAGAAGACCGAACTTACTACCAGGGATTGCTCCCAGAGCATCCATCTCTCCAAAAATACCAGGTGGAATGGCAGGCTGCCAGGTGTGTGCAGCTGGGTGGGTCCCACGTCTCCTAGGTCGCCCGGTCCACCACGTGTCCACGTCCCTTGGGCTATTTCGGGTGAAGGGAGATGAACCAGGGGGAAGAAAGGGAGAGTTGTGCCTATGGGAGCGCCACGCCTCCTGTTCTCCATTCACCCCTCGCTCAGATGTTTGCGGTCTGGGTGTCGTCTCAGCTGGGGCTGTGGTTAATACTGCTGATGGGAAAATAATTTGTCCAACCTGGGCAGATCTTTGAAATGTGTAATGTTTACCCAACATTAATCTGCAGGTGACCAAATACTCGCTATTTGAAAATCTGTGTCATCATTTCATAAACGCTGAGGCCAAAGCCCCATCAGAACTCTGCCAGCAACACCCCTCCCTCGCTAAGGCTCTCTCTCTCTGCTTCCTGGCCTTCTCTTTCCCCTCTCTTCTCTTCTCTCCTCCTCTACCTTCTTTTCTTCTCCTCCTCCTCCTCCTCTTCTCTTCTTCTTCCTCCTCCTCTCCTCCCTCCTCTCTTCTTTCTCCTCTCTCCTGTCTCCTCCCTCCTCTCTTTCCTACCTCAGCCAAGAGAACTTACTTATTTTTAGTTTTTCTATGAGGATATTAATCTTGTCTACTAAGTATGTAATTTAATCTAACTATAAGTATTCAGTCACATTACTTTTTAGAACTTACTAACACCTCACCTCACAAACATTCTAGTATTGTCTCATTTAGTTCTCCTCATTAGAATTATAGACATCTTATCTGTACCCCCAAAGGTCAGAGTGGCTCATCTGTGGGTCTAAAGTGAAGAATATAAAAGTTGAGCATGAGCTGTAAGAAAGCACTGGGCTAGGAGTCTAGGGACGTCTCTACCTTATCAGGAACCAAGTGCACACAATTGGCAAGAAGTTTATCCCAACTGCAGCAGGTAAAAACTGACCTGAAATCTACCAATGCTCCTCCATTGTCCTTGATGAGAAAGTGAGAGACTAGCTACTTGGGAGTCTGAGTCTGTCTGTCTATCTATCTCTCTATCTCTCTCTCTTTCTCTCTATCTCTCTATCTATCTATTGTCTGTCTGTCTATCTATCTATCTGTTTGTCTGTCTGTCCATCCATCCATCTGTCTGTCTGTGTACGTGTGTGTGTGTGTGTGTGTGTGTGTGTGTAATCACCCTCAATTGTAATTGACTGGCCACTCATTTATCTTCACACAAACCACAAAGCCCCTGAGGAGAGACATCTCTGCCTCAGTCTTTCTAGCCTTACAATCTTGTGTCTGTCATTAATGGCCACATGACGCACGTGGGCGCACGCACGCGCGCACGCACACACACACACACACACACACACACACACACACACACTGATAAACTACAGTCAATGTTAGGAATCCTGAGAACACACTGGACTCTCTCCTGCCAGCCCTGAAACACCTTTGAAAAAGAGACAGAGAAAGAGAAAGAGAGAGAGAGAGAGATTTGGAGGGTCTGCAGAATATGATGTAGTCACGGTAAGCAAAATGTATTGCTGTTTCCTATTCAGCCGAACCCAGGGGTCATCTATAAACTTTACTGCCATGGCTCTTGCTTTAAATCCTATGTATAGTTAAATCTATTTTGTCCTTCCTTAGGTGAATTCTGTTTGCATGTGTTCTGAGAAATAATAAAAGCTATGAAGCCTAATTTTATATATCTTACATCTCATGTAAATTAAGTGTGTGTGTGTGTGTGTGTGTGAGAGAGAGAGAGAGAGAGAGATTCCCAGGTCTTGTTTTTGAAATAGGAACTCTCTATGTAGACAAGGTTGGTCTTGAACTCATGACCCTAGAGTTTCTAACTCCCAAAGGCAGAGATGATGAGGCATGATCCACCACATCTAACTAATCACATTTTTAATTATCACATGTGTCTTATGTTCCAGAATAAAATGGATTTGGCAAGTCTATAGTCAATTAAAGATCATACCAAGTCTACATAAAAAAGTATTTGGAATTTCAATAGCTGAGGCTGACATTTGTATACATCACAAGCAGACTGCTTTTGTAGTTAGTATGCACTGTAGAATGATTTGGTGATTACAGAGACACTCACACTTAGGTAACTATCAGTGGGATGAAACAGATGATTATTTATAGATGAACCTATATAGCAAGACCTCAGCTCAACCATCTCCATTCCATAATCTGACAGAAGTTTGGGGAATCATCCTCACCAGAGATGTACTTTTTTCCTCTCCTAGGGGTGAGAAATTGAATGATGACAAGATAAATGGCGAGTTCCTCCCCAAGGAACTTGTAGTTTTCTGAACTCACTGTGTTATGCCAGATTTCAGAATGCAGGACAATGGAGAAGCATTTCAAGAATTAAAAGAGCAGAGAGAGAGAGAAAGAGAGAGAGAGCCATCTCTGTACTAAAAAGATACATGCTTGTTTGTCTTGTTTTTGTATTTTCTGCTGTCTATGAATAATACTGGGTACATGTGGATTTCCTTCTGACAAATGAGAATCAAATGTCTTGGAGGGCCTGGGTCATGTTTGACATTCCCATGGAAATCTCCACTGTTGCCGAGCATATCATAAACATGCACAGAATTTATAAAATTCATTCATCGATTATTACTGCCAACTGAAATGACACTGGTAGGGAAAAGGTTATATTCTTGTGCTTCAAAGTTGTTTCTCAACATTATGAGCACAATCTTGTTCTCTTACTGGGAGAAAAAAAAATCAAAGGCCGGAAACTGAACCCCATGTATTTTCAAGATTTCTTTTCAACATTTTTATCACCGCAGCAATAAAGAAGAGTAAGCCACTGCTGGGATTTGACCCTGACCTTGGCATTGATGGGTCTCAGGCTGCTCTAGTGTCAGAGGACCCACCTCAAGCACATCAGAAAAGCTCGGCAGTCAGACACAAAGCGGGCTGCCTACCTTAGAAATTCAGGTTTTCATTTCAACAGCAAAGAAATTATTCCTGGCTCTACTTTCAAGAGAAAAAAACCCAAAAGTTCAAAATAATAGAGAGGATGATAGAAATATGATTCTTAAAAATATGTATAAGCTGTAACACTGTTTGGGCAGTAATGGACAATAGTGGGAGGTACTTTGTAGCCTTCCCAGGGGGTCCAGGAATGATACAGTCCCCATGTTTATGTGTCATTTGGGAATGTCAGAGTTGACATTCCTGCCTGGCTCCAATGTCACTGGCCAGGCTTGGGTTCCTGCGAAGCAATCTCATGTACACAGGTGAGGGGGGACATTCTCCCATACTGGTTACAAAAGTTTAAAAAAATAACAGAGAGGGGAGGGGAGGGGAGGGAGGAAGAGAGAGGGAGAGGAAGAGGGAGGTAGGAAAAGGGGGGAGGGAGGGAGAGGGGGGAGAGGGACGGGGGGGGGGGGGGGAGGGGGGGGGGGGGTGAGAGAGAGAGAGAGAGAGAGACACACACACACACACACACACACACACACACACGGGTGCTTCTTTAGAACAGCTCTGGCAATCACCAGAAAGGGAGGGGGTGTGGGGAGCTACGGTAGCCGCTGTTGTGCAAAGAACTTGAAAGATGGAGGGAAATGCCAGGAAAAATACAAGCTGAGGATTACTACTTTGTACTTTATGGAGTCATAAAAGCTTTATTCTGGAAAGTTCAAAGCCATCGACAGACATTTCATGAGTCCTCCCTCTCTCCTTTGAGGTACACAGGTGGCAAGTGTAATTATTGTCATTTTTATGAATGGGGAAAACAAATGAGGCATGGAGGGGGGGTTAAAGAAAACAACGTTCTATAAAAATCCCAAATGCATAAGTCACAGACGGGCCCCTCCCTGCGCTTTCCTCAAACGCCTTCTGACCTTCTCCACCGTGTCCGCCTCCTACCATGGTTTTCCTAAAAGCAACTGTCTTAGGAGCCCTCTCGTACGCCCTACAAAGCAGAATGAAGAGACGGGAATGGCTGAAAGCAAACACAAGGTCTGGGCTTATGTTTCAAACCATCACATCCTCTGTTCTGCGCTGCCGATCTCACTGTCCATATCCAACATAGTCTACCATCACACAAGCTTCCGTGGACGTTCCCAATGGCCTTAACTTCATCCGTGAGCCTTCTTATGCATACAGCTCAAACGTATATGTTCTAATTCTAAAAGCTGTATGTTGAAATGAATTCATCCAGACGTGGCTGACCGGCTGTGAGCAGTTGAGTCAGCAGACTCCGGTCAGTGCCAAGGAAAGGGGGGTGGACTCCCTCCTCCGGACAGCTGGCAGGAACCAACGGTGGCCAGGCTGGAACCACTCACTGTACCCCACCTCCATGTCCTGAAAAGACACCCGTGCTTGGCAGCTCTTTCAGTTGAAATGTTAAAAAATAATAAGATAATACATAGGTAAACTGCAATCACCACCAAGTGGAAAAGGCTGGAAATTCCTAGGGGGGAGGATGGGAACTTCTAAGAAGGTATTAGTGGAAACATTACAGAACCGCTTTTCATCAATGAGGTGACCCCCCCCCAGAGCCAACACAGTCTATCCCATAATAATCCCCCAAGTTGTTTTATGACTCAGTGCTGATGGAAGACGTTACCTCGTGAGCCTGGCTTTGATGCCGGTGATCACTACTTCATTTACCTACAAAGGAAGGCTTCAGGATGCACCTGTCCTCTGCACTTCATGAACTCAGATGTGAATCTAAGAGGACTTGATTGGTTCTGGTGAGACTAAAATGGAAAATACCACTTTTTTCCATGCCTTTTCCTTACCAACACAAGGTATAATAAATAGACAACTTAAAGGAGAAACATGTGTTGAATGTATGACTTGAGAAAATTCCTTTGGAACCACCACCACAACAAAAAGGCATTCTTTCTCTACCTCACACAGTTTTGTTAGGAAAGTAAAATTGTGAAGCCAGTACTTATCATCTAGTATCACCAAAATATCAGAGTTCATCACAAAACACATGGTTACCTCGTGAGGGTTTTTGGGGGGGGGGATAAGGGGGTCGTGGGGCCTGAACTCTGGGCCTGGGCGCTGTCCCTCAGCTCTTCAGCTCAAGGCTAGCGTTCTACCACTTGAGCCACAGTGCCACTTCCAGCTTTTTTCTTTTTGCTTATGTGGTGCTGAGGAATCGAACCCAGGGCCTCAGGCATGCAAGGCAAGCACTCTACCACTGAGCCACCTTCCCAGCCCCTCGTGAGGGTTTTTGAATGGAGTTTGCACAACCCAGTAATGAGGAGTGCCCTGAAAATATACAACGGAGAAATCATTACACAAAAAATGACTGGTTTAGCTTTATCCCAGAGGCTACAAATTCCCCTCATATCAATCTATGAACCTAGCTTTATGTTTAACTGCCAGACTTACCTTCTGCCATCTGATAGGCTAAAAATAAATAGGGATTTCTAAATTTTCTGACTTTGAATTTGATTTTAGATTATCAGAGCAGCTGTCAGATATGATATTGATTTATTAATAACTCCCATATGGTTAAAAATTCTTTCCAGACTTTTGACACTTTGAAATTGTTGCAGCTAATTGTTATATGAGAATAATTGTCTTGATCATTCGAATTCCTTCATATGAGATTGTACTTACTTATTCTATAGCTTAAGAATTCACACTGCAGCAAGGCACTGGTGGCTCACACCTGTAATCCTAGCTACTCAGGAGGCTGAGATCTGAGGATCATGGTTCAGAGCCCACCCGGGCAGGAAAGTCCATGAGTCTCTTATCTCCAATAAACCACCAGAAAACCAGAAGTGGCGCTGTGGCTCAAGTGGTAGAATGCTAGCCTTGAGCTGAAGAGCTCAGGGACAGCACCCAGGCCCAGAGTTCAAGCCCCATGACTACACCACCACTAACAACAACAACAACAAAAAAGAATTCACATAGCTTTGGAGTTTGCTCTTTCTACAAGCAAATATTTTATTGCTATGGGTCAGACATGCCATCCTTATAGATGAAGTACCTGTGAAACACATGACATACTTAATGCTCTACTGCAGAGATGTGCTAAAATCAAATTTCCTAGGATGCTCATGAAGAGCATCTCTTACTATCCTTGTGCCTAATAATCTTTTCTAATATACTGTACACTTGTGAAGTGTGTGTTTCTGTGTGTGTGTGTGTGTGTGTGTGTGTGTGTGTGTGATTTTGACAATCAAACCCAGGGCCTTGCTCTTTCTGAATAAGCACTTTACCATTGAGCATCATGCCCAGGCCCTAGTCCTTGTTTTTGCCCCTAATGCAAAATGTCTATCAGTAATGGCACACACTATGAGACTCTTCATGTATTACCAGTATCCAATATATAATGCGTAGTGGTAGCAATATGTGTTCTATTTGTGTTGCCACCACAAGAATTGCTACTGTGATTCGTAATAAAGCATTTATGTCATGGATGGCACAACTTTGAAATTTAACCTATGGATGACTTGAAGAGATGTTTGATCATTTTAAATCAACTGCAACATAATGAAGGTAATATTCCATTACCTTTTATGTCTGTCTTTCTGACATTGCTAAGAACAGTCTTAAAGCCATTATGTCTCTACCTCCCCATGGTATTTCTCCATATGAGAGATATCACATTTTATAGGAGATGTTTCCACATTAAAATAATTCAGAGATTATGTGTAATTATTTACTGTACTTCAGGTCCCAAGCTACCACAAATAACCCATAGGAAGACATCCAACTTATTTGATTTTAGCAACATTTCATAGTCAAAAATACGCCAATAAAACTTTGTTTGGAAGAATCAGGAAGTTATACAGAAGATATAGAACTTTTAAGTAACAGAAGGACTAACTATTGGCATTCCCACTCAAGGTTTATCCTCACTTGTTAGGAAAGAATACTTTCCAGATCCAAGTCTTCAATCGAATCTAGATATCAATACATATTGGACTGCAACCAAGTTTAGCTTCTCAAGATAAAAATTATAGCCATGTAAAGTAAAATGTCTACTAAGCAACCAGAATCTTCAAGCATTTCCAAGGTAAAAATTCTAGCTGTAGATAAACCATAGGAAACTATCTACTTAATATAAATGAATTTGAGGATAAGACCTTAAATCTATTTCAAACATTTACATTTCCAGCAAGTTTATTTTGTGCTGTGTCATAATTTTGAACTATCAGGATAGACGCTGAGTATGGGTATTTTCTGTTATGATGCTAATAAAATATGAGCAATATAGGTTTCACTGGGAAGTAATGGAAGCTCAGAATACATCTACTAGGCTACTCAAAATAGATGAAACATAATTCATTGTCAAACGCAGGATGTTCTTCGTGACTTCACAGGACCATTTGGTCATGTTTACAGTTAACACAGGCTATAAAACCTGGTCCTGAAACTGACACAGGCAGTGCACAGACACATTAAGTGAGAGCCAGGCACCCTCTCCTCTTCCTGTCTCCTCTGTCCCTGAGCCTCCTCTGCAACCTAGGATGATAACAAAATTATCTGCAGTTCTAACAGCAAGGTCTCACTCATCAGTACTCGTCTTTGCAGCCTTAGCTGTGGCATAGAAAAAAGTTTGAAATGATTTTTTTGTGCCTTAAGGGTAAATTGAAGTTTTATAAGTGTGTGTGTGTGTGTGTGTGTGTGTGTGTGGTTTTGGTGGTGCAAGCATACATATCTACATTACGTGAACAAATCTATATTTGGCTTGTTTTCTTATCAAGTTTGTCCTATGACTGAACATTAATGATCCTACATGCATCTAATATTTGTGTTTATTCTATATAGTTTAACTCTCCATCATTAAAAACATGAGCAGATAGCTGGGTGCTAGTGGCTCAGGCCTGTAATATTAGCTACTCTGGAGGTTGAGATCTGAAGAGCATGGCTCAAAGCCAGCCCAGGCAGGAAAGTCCATGAGATTCTTACCTCCAATTAACCACCAAAATAAGCAAAAATTAGAGTCCAAAGTGGCCCAAGTGATAGAGCACCAGCCTTGTGGAAAAGTTAAGGGACAGAGCCCAGGAAAAGAGCAGGCAATTTACTGATTTTCAAGAACTTCTTTTAAAAAATGGAAATTAACCTCCCTTATTAAGTTCTCCAGATTTACTATTTTCATACCTCATCAAGTGAGATACTGTGTGATTTTACATTTTGTGGCTGAGCAGGGCATATGTAAGCTGAGTGGGAATTTTACCCGGCTTGAACGCAGTGCTGACGGGTGCTGAGAACCAGATTAGAACTGGGTTCTGCTTAATATGGAACAGATTTTTAGTTAACAATAAAAACAAAACCAGAATTCTCTATTTGGATCTCTTTGATCTGAGACTGCTAAAATGAATAATAGATGTGGTTAGATACCAGTGATTGCTTAAGATGGACAAATTGAAACAAAAAATAATAATAACCACTGACTCCACATCTCCTGACCAATTTCTAAAGCAGAAATATGTTCAGTGAGAAAAATCTCTGACTTCTTTTTCTCCTGCTAGTGTTCATTCTCACCCTATCAGTCCCCAAAGCCCTGATTCGCTATAAGACTCAGTCAGCAATCCCACAGGAAAGAAAGCAAGGGACCTAGGGCCCTTCTGTTCTTGGGCGGGAAGGATGACCCTAGATACACAGTATCAAACGTTCAGTATTCAAACATTCAGTTGATTCACCACATCAAATGCAAGCAGTGAACTTAGCCAGTTACTAATGAGTTCAACAACTTAGATGAGATCATTTCATGCAAATCTTCGAAGGGTGAAGGGTTAACCCAGAACCCTTGAAGGTAAAAGGCTGGATCCTCTTGTGAGTTTTATGTAGTTATGAAATCAGCTCTGGGAATCTATCCAGCAACTATCCAAAAAGAGAAACGTATGCGCTTCACTTACAGCTAGCATAGCGACCACCTTGGAATAGAAGAAAATCAGCCTGTTCACGCTTATGTAAAACACTGAGCCAGTCCAGTGACCTGGAGCAGTGGGGAAACGTCGGACATCCTTCTACCTACCCCCGAGAGGGCTCATTCTGAGCCTGGCGGAGGGAAGGAGTAGATGAGGGAGTGAAAGTCTCAGAAGCACTTGCTTCCACCCATATCTGCAGCCACATGAGTGGGAAGTGCAAATGTATCTAAGGGGTGGGATATCTGCTATATCCCTCGCTAGGACTGCTGTAATTCAGCTGGGAGCAATTAGGGAATCTTTTGAAGCTGGAGGCATTCAGAATCCCACCACCGCAGGCTTCCGAAAGCTTGTAAATGGCCTACGTGTTGCAAGTACACACCTTCGTAATCTAATCATTGGGAATCTTTGTGGGGGGGAAAATAAGGCACCCTTAGGGCAAAGATGTAAGCGGTGCTCTGGTACAGCACACCGGTGGCTTTTAATCCTATTATAAATCTGGAAAGATTGGATGGTTATGAGGGTAGATTAACAGTGCCCAACTCATGGACAGAAACATTAGTACAAAGTAGGAAATGTGTCTCAGGACATTATCGTGCTGTGTGCTTGAAGCCAAGCACTAACATCATTCGAATGCATTTTCTTAGCATGGAACATTGCTTCTAATCCAATAACATACAGAAACTAGGTTGTAAATATTTTCTGCCTGCCCCTAACTAAAAATGAACTTAATACTCAACAACTAAAGGTACATCATACATACACACCTACCTGTGTATGGATAGACAAACATATCTGTACAAACATATGTGTGCATATGTATGCATATACAAAATACTCCTATGTATATCTGCGTACAGAGATCTGTCAGGCCGTCTATCTACCTCTCTTCATCACAGGTATTGATGATGCTGTGTATTAATCTGCAATCTATAGGAATAATGGCTTCTCTTTTCTGGCTTGCTTTTATTTAATAAAAAATATGTTAGCCCACAAAATACTGAATTCCTCAAATACAAGAATGTCATATAAGAAATGTACTCATTATCTTGCCCATGGAATTGTAACCCCTCTGTATGGTATTTTCACAATAAAAAAAAAAAAAAGAACGTCAGTACAGTATCAAAATGCTGGGCTGTCATACTTGTCATTTATAATCTCCTATGTCCTAACCCTTTTTAATTTCTTGTATTTCATGTATCATATTCTTATAGTTATTAGCTTATAGTGGTTGAACGAGGGGGTTCCTTTGGACGTGACCATCTATGCATGCGAAGTACTTGGATCAGCTCCTCCTCATCCCTCCTCATCCCCCAATCCTCCTTCCCACACCAAACTCATGCTCCCATTTCACACATGTCCATAAGCATGTTGACATATCCACCCACGCTGGCCCTCCGCATTACCCCCCTCCCTCCCACACACTCTCCATACCCATACTCCACACAAGACCTACAGTTCATTGCTTCTTCATGAATCAAGTGCACATAACCAAAGCTTTGTGACTTATTCTGAATTCCCCCTCCTACCACCAAAAAAAAGGGGGGGCTACATAAAGGGCTTTGGCATAGTACAGGGTTTCTTTTACCCAGCAGTTTTCAAAATCCGTCAGCTTTATTTCAAAGAAGATAGCATCCACTGTAAATGCTTTCTCGGTTTTGTCCTCAATGTTTAAAAGAAATGTCATGCTCTCCTACTATGCCTTGTCTAGTCCTGAGTGTGCACTCTTCCTGCTAGGACATGAGATGCTTCCCCAAAATATCTGAAAGACGTAAATATTTCAGAACTTGTTTTCAGCAGAAATAAATTCCTGCCATAAAAAAAAAAATATCCTGAACTCGACCAAGCTGGGTACAGTAGCAGGCGCCTAGGGGCAGATAGATTAATCACATCCTGAGCTCTTCCTCCCTCACTTCCAGGACTCAGGCTCTTCCATTTCTGTAGAACTTAAAATGATTTGCTAATATCATGAGGCCATCTACATGGTATAATCTCAACGTTTAAGAAATGGCCTACTTTAGTCACTTCCCAGATATATTGGTAGGTTGTTTTTTGTTTGTTTTTTGCTTGTGTGCTTAAATATTCTTAATTCACCTATTACTTTTCTCTGTCATTGGTCAACTAAATTATTTAGGAAATGCATTCATCTGGGCTTTTGTTTGTGCTCTAATGCTCTTCTGATGTGCTTCCCCTTCACTGAGGCTTTTATAAAAGCTGCATTTCTGTACACATTTTTAGACCGCTCCTGATATAGCCAGATGTAGTTATGGTTGGAGTCAGCTGGAGATATTCCCCATCTACCTGGAAAAGCACTCACTTCAATATTAACCCCATGATCCCCTGCCTCTGACTTTAATACTTCAGTGGCATAGGATGCCGACAGTGATAGCAATCACCCTGATATCTCCCATTGTTTTTCAGCTCCAGTTCTTTCTATCTGATTAACTTTATAAAAAGTGGCTCAGGATGAGAGATCCCATACGGGTCTGGAGAATGTGGGAAAGAGCTTTGCATAATTCTCTCAGCCTCTCAGATGGCCATCTGGTAAGAGCTATGGCCTGCTTACTGCCATTTCTAGGCTGGGGGCGGGGGGGGGGGAGGGCAGGAGTGGAGACAGACAATAATATTGAAAATATGTACAGGGCTTTTTCAAACAAAGCCACCATTGGGGGTGGGGGAGTGGTGAAGGTCCTCATCCCAGAATTTGAATAGGCAGTATAACATTTCCTATTTAAAATCCAATCTGTAGAAAAATGATGAAAATATCTTGACGATTGCTTTTATTGGGTCCATTCTAAGAGTGTATCCCAGCATCCTTTCTAATCAGAGCTCTACTGACTTACATCACTCATGGAAATCCACACACTGAATTAACCCCGGATCATCTATCTACCTGACATTTCTGCTCATCTGCATGAAGGTGAATGCATGTTCCATGTTCTTTCAATCTTCTTGAGTCCTTCCCTTCCACTCACTTAATTCTCATAAGCTCAGATCTAAAATGCCTACCTACAAATTCCCTGATTTTGACCTTGTTTTAATACCTCACCTCTAATTCCTTTATTTTTATTTACCTGTATCTTGGAATTTTTTTTTGGGAGGGTTAGCTCCCATTTATCTTTCCAGTAACTTCAATACATATCTATTATTCCCATCAACCTAATAACAATGTTTTCTGAAGACACATTTTTTAATGTCTCTGGCTACACACGTTCTGTCCTTCAGTGGACAGATTTTTTTTTTGTACACCTGCAGTCATGACATCTCCTAAAGGCTCCTCTTTAATCCATTTGCATTCTTGGAAATTCTGGAACGCGACACATCCATTACTAGCACTGTCCAAGCTTGTACACATGTACAGAGGTATCACCTAGAGTTCTCAATAGTATGAAGAGTACTGTGAATGTTCAAATCCATGTGTGAGAAGATTCGGCCCTCGGGTGACTTTCCTGGGAAGGCTTGGTGGGATCGTTAGGAAGTAGGAGGTCTGCGGTCCTTTTGGTTGAGTCCTCGTCGGGGCTGTGGGAAGCAAGCCTCATGGTCTTTCCATCCTGGCTTGTGAGGTGGGCAGTTTAACTCCAACACATGTGCCTCATATGATATACCACTCACCAGAGATCCAAACTGTGGCATTAATGCATCCTGAACTAAATCTTCCAAAGCTGTGAGCCAAAGTCAAGCTTTATCTTTATAGGTAAAACTATCTCAAGTGTTTCACTATACGAACAGATGTAAGCTTCCTCGCTATTAAAAAAAATGGTATTTTCATTTTCTAGACAGAGCTAACAGCATTTCTAGGTTTGTTCTTTTGCTTAAAGATTGATTCCCTCCCCCACCCCTCCCCACCTCACCCTGCCACCACCAAACAAAACTTCCTCATGTCTTGGTCATATAGATGTTACTCTGCTTGGATGTAGTTACTTCTTAAATCTTCAAAATAACACTATTTAAATGTCTTTGGTGTATGCAGGTTTGCGTTTGCCTTTGTTTTTCTCCGTTTCAGGCATGCCTGTTTGTTGTCTTAGAGCCTATGTACATGTGTGCTCCAGTGGAATTGAATGATTGGCAGTATTACAGCAATGACATGTGCTGCTTAGGTCACAACGCTTTGTTGTGGATGGTCCTGTGTCCTCATTAGTTGCTAAACATAACCTTAGCTGCTCAAGAAGTAGTCAGTGGTATCCATGAGAGATTCAAGTTTCGAGCATTATTTTGTAGGCAGGAGTTAAGGAGATCACTTAATTCTATTATTTACTTCAGTGGAAGAGGCCTGTCATAAACTGAAAGTAACCACAGAACACCTCTTTGACAATGGAAGAGGGAAGGGATGATAGAAAGCCTGTGACACTTAATGTGTATGTACTAGCATGCAAAAGAGAATTTATGGTAGGCACATTTTTCTGAATATCTCATGTTAGGTAATCATGATTCCATAAAATAATTTTTAAGATAGGTAATTGTGTGATTATCAACTCGTTTTCTACTATTCACATGACATGATCATGTGAGCCAAACCTCTTCCAGGCTCTGAGGAGGGAGACGAGGTTGGCTAACCTGGGAAGGCTCCCTTTGCTGCAGAAGGAAGATTAGTCCAACAGGAAGAAGACAACTGAGCTGAGCCATCAAAGGTGGAAGATCTGGGGGAGCAGACACGAGGAGTGGACATAAGTCTAATCAGAGGAACAAGTACAAAGTCTCAGAGAAATGACCAAGCACATATTTGAGGAACTACAAACCCACGTGATTCTGTTAATGATGTATCAAGCTCCAGTGTCTGCTATAATTGAATCATCAATACAGTTAGTCACACAAATTTTACTAGGATAAGGTAGAATACTGATGATACATAGATAGATGATAGATGGTTTATACAGACACACAATATGTATGTGTGTGTGTATATATGTACATATATAGATATAATCAACAGCCACACAATGTGAATAAACTTACCTCATAAAAAATGAAAAGAATCAGAGATACCAGGAGACCTGTCTAGTATGTGCAACATCTGTCCCCAAAGTCCACATCTAGTTTTCTATCCCTCACTATGCTGCTGTCAAATCATGCTCACAAACCATCTAGAGACAGAGATAAACAATTTATTTGAAGGCAGTTTACTATCTCATAATTCCTTTCCATTCTCAGAGTGACTGACAAAGATCAGACATATTTAATGATAATTATACTTTCCTAATACTGCTTTTCAGCTCTCGGGTCAAATATAATACCTAAAGGCTCAAAGTACACTTGTGTTTACATGTAGGTTTGCTAAGTTAGCGATGCTCTCCAGAGCACCCCTACACATACCATTTATAGCAGGTATAATCTAGGAAACAAGATAAAATTAATTACAGAGAACCTAAATGATACCTAAATGTGCTAGCTGCTGAGACATAGTGGCCTGAGCATAGAAAACCTAATGGAGAAATTATTTGGGGCTTACACTTTCAGACTTCCGCTGGCAATTCCAACTTCTTCCTTTCTGGACACGTGGTGGTAGCCTGACTCAGAGGCTGCACAAACATGATGCACCAGAAGTAAGAGGAGATGCAGGAAGTGGTTAAGGATAAACTAGGAACTCAACCACAGTGACCGATTTCCTCCACCTGTGCTGAGACTTGGGGTGGTGGTGATTAAAGGAAGAGGACCTGATCTTTGGATTACATTCATGCCACAACTCAGAACAGAGCTTTCCTGTTAGCTGATAGGCAATCATACAAGTAATGTTTGCAATAGAAGCATAAGGCCTTCATCGCCATTTTCATCTCACGTCCAGATGAGAGGAGCGTAAGCTGAGTGTGCTTAGTAGCCAGAACTACTCTCCCAATTTGTGATCCACACAGAACTTACAATTCAGGCAGGCAAGTATGTCAAAATACCTTATCTTTGACAAGCAAGGCTTTCCAGAAGGATGCCTAATTCTAGCTATTCAGCATCGTCTTGAACTGAAATGTCATTCCTGGCAAGAACTTTCAAGTCTGCTTAGGGTTAACATCAGTTTCCATAATATACTTTGACATTATTGGGGATTTTATACTAGGTAAGCTAACCTCTCTCAAGTCAAAGTCAAAGCATTAAGAAGACTTAGAAACTGAAAAAAATGAAAATACAAACTTATGACCATACTTTACTTCTATATTTACCTATATCTATATCTACATCTAATCTATCTTTCTATAACATCTATACTACAGATGTATTATATATATATCAAATACATATAATATACATTTAATATATATTAGATATTTGATATATATACAAGTGATATTGATATTATATATATATATATATATATATATATATATATACATATATCTCCACGCTACCTCCTGAGTAGCTATGATTACAGATATAAGCAAGCCACCAGTGCCTAGCTCTATTATTTTGAGTGATGTGTTCTTATCAAAAGTAAGGAGTCGATGGTCTCTGTGCACACAGCTCTTAATGAAATAGTACACCTACCACGGTAATGCAATATTATACAAGACCCTTGAGAAATGAAGTTTATAGGAAAGTTTTTCTTTCTGATGAGACAATTTAGAGGCATGGTAGTCAGTGAGTGAAATCTATCTTAGCTGTCATTTGATCAATTTGTACTCTTTCCTAATATCAAAATTGTCCACTAACCTCTACATGATCATAGCCTAAAAGCAGTTTAAACAGGCCTACTATTCTTGTATTGTAGGCCAATTCCAATTGGATGTGGAAAGTCAAATCTTATGGCCTAATGTCTTTCTCATCTCCATGAAAACATAAGTCTAAGATACAGTATAATGAATATTTCAGGGTCTAGGTGCTGTCCCTGAGCCTCTTTGTGCTTAAGGCTATCATTCTACCACTAGAGCCACAGCACCAATTCCAGTCTTTGAGTGATTAATTGGAGATAAGAGTCTCACAGGAAGCCAGGCACCGGTGGCTCAAACCTGTAATCCTAGCTACTCAGGAGGCTGAAATCTGAGGATCACAATTCAAAGCCAGCCCAGGCAGGAAAGTCCATGAGGCTCATATCTCCAATAAACATCTAGAAAAGCAGAAGTGGCGCTGTGGCTCAAGTGGTAGAGCGCTCGCCTTTGCTGAAGAGCTGAGGGACAGCGCCCAGGCCCAGAGTTCAAGTCCCAAGACCAACCCAAAAAAAAAAAGAGTCTCAGGGACTTTTCTGCCCAGGCTGGCTTCAAATCACAATCCTCAGATCTCACCCTCCTGAATAGGTAGGACTAGAGGTATGAGCCCAGCTTCATTATAATTTAACAAGATAAAAGTGTTCTCTACTTGGGGAGAATCATTTCTAATCTCCACATGCAATATCTGAGCAGCCATATGCAAACTCCCCCTCCACAACCCTCCTCCCTTCTTCTCTCCTTCCATCACCAAAGTCCGTCTCCCACCCTGGGTCGAATATGGCCAGCTTTAAAGCATGTATGTCAAGTTGACAGGATGAGGGAGAGAGGGAGACAAGAGACTTTAGAATCATGAGAGGCTTTTTATTTTACTTTTGGGCTTTTTTCTGTTTCCCCCCTTTTGTAGCTATTTTTGATTTCTGTACGTTTTGTCTTGCATGTAAGTTTATCTGTTTGGGGGAGGGTAAGAGGAAGCACAAAAATGGTGGGATAAAGGATGAACTAATTCAGCAGTGTACTCACTACCATGTTGAACATCTATATAACTTGTGGGACAAAGGAGGGATTGGAAGGGGAAAAACCTGGAAGAAAACGAGGGAAGAGGTGACACTGTTCAAAAAGAAATGAGCTCATTGCCTGACTTGTATAACTGTAACCCCTCTGCATACCACCTTTAGAATAAAAACAAAAAATAAATATATATAATTAATAAATTTAAATTAAAATAAAAATAATAAAAACTATGTAAGAGGAAATAAAAAGGATAAGCTCATTGCCAACCTATTTCCTGTTTGGTATTCCATAGAATTCTGCTGAAACATATGGAATTTCATATTGAGACTTAGAAGCTATATTACAGCTTCCATCTGGCCTTCATTCTGCAGGTACCATTGTACACCATGAATTGGTCTACAATTTTGGTTTAGTGCTCTGTGTTCCTCTTTGATCTGAAAATGAAATCTTACTTTGCAGTACATGAAGAAGTCGGCCGTGAAACAGGCTGTACATTATTTCTAAATGAATCAGATAAAAATTTTAAATCTTTAAGATTATGGCTCAAATAAAACAAGATTGCCTTTGGAAACAATAAATCCTATCTTGGGCTCTGCATCCACCACCGGGTTTTCTCAACATCAGCTTCTCCTTTTCATTTATTATTAAGCTTAGCCATATTAATATTTATTAAACACCTATGGGGCACCAGAAATAATTCAGAGCACATAAAAGAGGTAGCCCTTAATGTCAAAAATCATAAAAAGCTGTTATATGTCATTGTACTAATCGCATGCTAGCCAGAGAGAAAATGTTTTTATCATCACTTGTCAGGAAGGCTGCCTTTGTTTTCTTTCTTCGGGAGGTGTCTGTCCTAACAAGTGTAATTCTCCTTGCGTACTATAAAGTCCGTCGCATATTCTTCTGAGGGTACATATCTACATCCCAACATTCTTTCCAAACACAATTAAATTCGGAAGGGAGAGGATGAACGCTGGATAATGACAGGAGGAAAGGAACACATGGTGGGGCTGGTGGGAGAGACCCTGGTGGCGCTTCATGGCCTTGTGCCCCACGGAGCTCCTGAGTGTGCACGTGACCCACTTCCCACTCAGCTTACACAAAAACAGCCTTCAGTGAAAGTGAGAGAAAATCAAATGCACTGGTCCATTCTACAAGTCCTAGCTGTCTGGCATGGGTCCCGGGCAGGGCTGCTAAGATGAAGGACAATACAGTCAGCCAACAGTCAAGTCTTTTGCTGTCGTAAATTCTATTCTGCTAACTAGTATTTTTTTTTAGTTGGCATGACTTTAATCCAATAGATCATTTTCAGATCTTAATTTGAACCAAACCTATGCAAATGGTACTCATAATGAGTCAGAGGGAAGAAAATGATGGGCGAAATAGCAAACTGCAAACACATATCAGAAGGCAAATCTGTGTTCTTTGCATCTGACTTAGAAGACAAGACATGTACATGTTCAAACTTGAGTGCCATTAGAGGAATGTCGTGACTTTTCATCACTCAATTACAGTTTTAATATACTTTTTGGATTCGGTAAGCTAATATTAATATCGATGCCAATAAAATACAAACAGTGCTAGGGAACATCATGCCTTTGGAGAAGAGAGAGTATAAAAGGGGACCGAGCGGGGATGAGGATGGGTGGCTGTGGGTGAGGGTACAAGGAGCCCCTATGGCGGGCCACTTCACAATAGGAAAACAAGCATTTCTGCACAGCTGCATTTCCGAACAGAAGATCACAGGCAGAGGAGACTGCAGCTTCTCTTGGCAACACATGCTAAGCTAATAGAATTCAGAGTTCTTCGTTTCACGTACGGATTCTCTTTTAGCCTCCTCAGAATGACTGCACTGGTGAAAGATTTCTGGAATGTTTAAAGTGAAAAGGAGAAATTTCTGCTTGAAGTGAGGCTTTCTGCATCCCATTGGTGTTTCCAACCACAGGGAAGAGTGCACAGAGCCCTCAGAAGATGCGTTTTCTACCCCCTGACAGTCTAGGGATGGTATAGATGAGCAACTGGCTCTCATTTCAATGGGGTGAGGACCCTGCACAGATGAAAGTCCGGGCTTGAAGAGGCCATATCTAGAACATCATGGAGACGTCGATGCCGTCTCTGTAGAAATGGTCCATCTGTGTGTTCCCTCCTCCCACTGATAATGGATTGAACTTCTGTGATGAGCCACCACCTTGAGCTGGTGCTGTAAGTATGGCCATTGCCCCTGAGTTTTGGTAGCTTGCACTTGGGAAAGGGTAGGAAAGGTGTTTGCGGTCTGAGGGAGGGTAGCTTCTTCAGAGAAGGTTTGTCCAGGCCCCTGTGACAAACAAGCTTTCTGACAGCAAAGCTCATGTAAGCAAACCTCGTGGAGGGAGACAGAGAAGCATGCGGCTGTGTGGACCGCATCATTCCAGAGTGAATGAACAGTGGGCGCAATGAAGTCCTGTATTCTTGGCATGTTTGAGAACCAGCGAGGGAAATTGATGAGAAAGAAATTCAGTGACTCAGAGGGAACTTGGTATGAGCTGGTGCCCAGAACCTCCCTCATTACTTGGTGGTATGAAGAACACGGTGACTTTATCAAGCAGAAGAGAAGTGTCTGGCAGGCAGATTTCAGGAAAACCCTAGCACTGACATAACTCTGGTTGTCAAGTGCAAAATAGACTGTAAGTAGCCAAGGAATAGAAGCAAATTACATAGTGAACTACCTATTACAGCAATGTAGGCAAGAGATGGAAGCATCTAGAACATGGATAGGATCAGGTGCTGTTGGGAAGAGGCAACTGGAAAGTTAAGCGTAGTCTAGCTACATGATAGGTTGCTTGTAGCCTGAGAGAAAGACAAGCCATGAATGCAGCTTATTAACTTCAAATTTAAAAACTAATATAGCTCCATCAGGGCTTTGTGCAGAGGAGTTGGGTCTTGGTACAAATGCAATCATTCATGATTATCCTAACCATAATGATTAGTAATGATAAATGAAAGTCACAGTGAGCATCAATTAGTAACATGGAAATGCCTTCCAGAAGAACTAAAAACATTCTAAATATTTGGCACAGGCCAGGGGGAGCAGGTAGTTTGGAGATGTAAGAGAGATTAAACAGATTTATAAAGCTATGTACATATGGCCACATAAGATAATGTTAAGTGAAATGAACCCCAAAATAGGGACACAAGTGTTTTTTTTCTTGCTATTGTTTTCAACGTACTTATAATGTACTACATGATTTTTTTTGTTTCTCTTGTATGTTCTTCCCTCATGATATAACCCCTGTTTTCACTGTATTTGATGTCAGTGCCCTACATCTTGTATATACATTTTTCTAATGTTGGGAAGACCCATTGTAACAATGAGATGTACAAAACACTATGCTGAAAATGAACTTTACAATTTGGGGGGGAGGACTTTACAACTTGGGGGGAGAGGAAGGGAGGAGTTGGGGAGGTAGGGAGGGAAGGGATGGTAGGGGAAAAACAAAAGAGGAGGTTAAAAAAAAACAAAAGAGGAGGTAACAATACTGGATAGGAAATGTACTCATTACCTTACTCATATAACTGTAACCCCTCTGCACAGTAAAGATTTGTGTGCTGGTCGCTGGTGGCTCATGCCTGTAATCCTAGCTACTCAGGAGGCTGAGATCTGAGGGTTTGAACTCAGGGCCTGGGCACCATTCTTGAGCTTTTTTGCTAAAAGATAGCGCTTTCTCACTTGAGCCACAGACTTACTTCTGATTTTATTCTCTTTTTTTGTAAATTATTGGAGATATGGGGCTCATGGACTTTGCTGCCCAGGAGGGCTTTGAACTATGGTTCTCAGATCTCAGACTCCTGAATGACTAGGAAAACAGGTGTGAGGTACTGATGCCCAGCTCTCTACAAAATTTTAATACTAGCTAATTCAAAATATACTTGTATACATATTCATTTGATAAAAGAAGGATTCTCTGTGTATACATAGTAAATTTAATATATCTCTATTTACCTATAAAATGAAAATATAGTCAGACATTGGTGGCTCATGCTTGTCAGCTTGGCTGCTCAAGAGGCTGAGACCTGAAGATCTTGGTTTGAAACCAGTGGAGGCAGAAAAGTCCATGGGACTCTTAACCTTCCCCCCCCCAACTTAACCAGCACAAAGCTGGAAAGGGAGCTGTGACTCCCTGACGCAGAGTTCAAGTTCCACTACCCACATACACAGCATCACCATCATCATCATCACCATCACCATCACCACCGTTATCACCATCATTGGAGCACTCCAGCTAAGGGGACAATCAGAACAGAAGAAATTAGCCAGGAAAATTTCACCAGAAGGAAGAGAATGGTGAGAAAGACTAAAAAGCCAGGAAATTGCACTATCCGTGAGAAAGAGGGAAGGCTGGGCAGCCAGGCAGAAAGCTGCAAGAAGAAGCAGCCATTACCATTTTGTGAACTGCAGACTCATTTAAAGCTTGGAATCCCCATTTCAAAAAGAATCCTCTAAATATTATAGTTTGTGTATAGACTTACTATAGGCAAGAGTTAAGAATGACCTATCTAAGATGCCGCCATAAAGTATGCATTTTAAAGACCAAATGTGGCTCAAGTATGCAGAAAACAGGAAGGTATAGCACAGGGATAATGCAGAGATTAACATGTGAATTTTCATTGTTGTTAACCAAGGCCAATGGTAGTGAGAATTCATAACCTTACCTCCTTGAATAAAGATGGATTGGAACATGATGCTTCCAGACAAGTGCCTACAGGCTAGACAGATTTCCCGCTATTTCTAGAAGTGGAACACATTGCTTGTGTAGCCCTGCCAAACCCGTTCCCATTCACTCCATCTCCTGTTGCCTGGAAGATCCCCGGGGTCGTAAGAGCTTCTGGAAATGGAGGCACAAGACAAGACGTGGCAGAGATGCCCACAATCAAACACAGCAACTCCAACCGAAGCACCGTCACGGCAAATTGCTACTGTCTGAAGGCCTCTTGCCTTTAGAGACGCAGCATGATCAAGCCCGGATGGCTGTTCCCAAGTGAATGAACAAGCAGGAGTGAACAGATCATCACAGAGAGAGGATATCGCTCATTAATTAATAGCTTCAAATATAAATGTCTTTTATGGCCCTGAGCATGGAAGCATCTGTGAGCTATTTATACTTTATCACCTACCCCCTTTCCCTACGGCGCCTAGTAGAAATCTATACAAATTGTAAAGTCAGTCTTTAGAAAATGTATCTTCACCTTGTAAGAATAGCACATGTTGACTTTTGCAGTGAGCTGTGGAACACTGAGGTAGAAGCAGTCTGTTCAGAAAGCCGGTTGTCAAGGAAACCGCACCCTCGTCCAATAGAAAACCCAAAGGATCTTCCAAAGGAATCTGGGGGAGGAAATATTCGAGCATGGATTGCCTTCACGCATGCGTCCTATTGATCCATAGATGGTGACCTGAAGATTTTATTGGTTACCTCATGTTTCAAAAAATCCCACTTCTCTCCACTGAACTCTAAGCAAGAGATCAACCCCATGTGATTATAGATTTGAATAAACATATCTCATGGCTTTTCCCTCAGTGTCTATAGCATATGTTAGAAAATGGTTACAAGAATTAAACAGGGGGGTAAAAAAAAGATCTACCTGTCCTTCATATTATATGGCAAAAAAATGATACCTATTTGAATTTTCTAACTAGCAAACTCTGTCATGTACACAGAGAAACCAGATACAGCAAACCATCAAGTGTGAAATGGTTCTAAAATGGTCCAGAATTGGGACCAAGGCAATATTTATTAGCTAGCCTTCCATGTGTGTACATTCCATTTTTTTCCTCTGCAAAGGGAAAATGAATATTTCATCAAGGTAACTCAAAAAAACAGAGCGTTCTGTAAATCACAGGAACAACAAAAGGCAGTTTTGATGGGGAGGAAATGAGGCTACCTGGGGTGGTAGTTAAGAGGTGTGTGTAGGAGGCAGCTAGGCCAGCGCCATAACCCAGAGATGTCTGCTTCTTGCCTGTAAAGTGAGGGAAGGTTTTCTCCTCCTCACCTACCTCATCTGTGAAAGGAGTGTAATCATACGTTCTTCACTGAAGTGTCCAGGAGATCACATTGAGATACTATATGTAAGTCCTATTAGTATTGTCTGAAGTACCTATGACTATCAGGTAATGCAAGAATGTTTCTCTTCTTAAGTCTAAATGAGTAGAACAGCAGTATATTGCTAGACACAGCCAAGACACATCTTATGACGACAAGTAGCAAGAATAGAGTTGGTTCTCTTTGTGAGGCACTGATTATTTCTAAGAGAGGCAGAGTCTGAGATGAAGTCACAAAATGGGAAGACATCTTCAAATGGCAGCTAATACTGTGAAAGAAAGAACGTTTGTTTGTTCCACATTATAGCATAGTTGGAAAAAGGATTCTTGGCCTGCTTTTCTGAGTAGCTTTTGCTCCTGAGGAGTTTTTACTCCTATATGACAATATTTTTAATTATGTTTTATGACAAAAGACAAATTGAGAATTTGTATTTGGGAATTCTTTGCATTTTTCCCTGCCACCAGACAATTTCAACTCCTCATTGTTTTATTCCAACATTACTGAATTATTCTTCTTTTCATTGGCCTCCCACTAATCTATCCTGCAAGTAGTTGTATTAGTATCATTTAAATGACACGTTTTATTCTCATAGAATTCCCTGGAAATGTGAAGGGGCCACATTCCAATCAAGAACTGCTATCAACTGGGCACCTATAAATTCACACCTATAATCCTAGCTGCTCAGGAGGCTCAGGTCTGAGGGTTGTTTCAAAACCAGCATGGGGAAGACAAATGCAAGAGAATTGTATTTCTCATTAGCAAGCCCAAAGCCAGAAGAGGACGTATAACTCACAGAGTAATGGGCCAGCCTTGAGTAGAAGAAGCTAACCAAGAGAATAGGACGCTAAGTTCAGACTCCAATAACCAGCCCCCTCCAACCATCACAGAAAGAACTGCTGTCATCACACATGTATTTGCCTTCAGAACTCTCCCTCATCCACAAGGACCCCCTTTTTTCTGCAGGTCATACCAGTCTGTGACCAGCATTGTCCAGTTCTTAGCCCATCTTTTCTTCCTGCATCCAAATGCCATGTACTCTGAAAAGATCCAACTCAAGCTCTACCTTTTTATTAACTATTTCGACAGTCCCCGCAATACTCTCATGAACTTGCCCGACCTTCTCTCCCATAAATTATCTCCTCTTCATCCGGCAGACTCTTGTTTATGTTTCTATGGCGTCCTTTTTGTGTCATCCTTCCAATGAGTGACAATAAATGAATAATTATTACATTAAAATTCTTGCTGCCAAACCAATGACTGGATATAAATTTAAAAATACATTTGCACATGTGCACAATTTTGAAACCCTGGACTTGGCATTATTTACATTCCAACTATATTACATTTTCAAATAAATAGCATTCTCTCTCCACCCACACTGAAATCAAACTGACTTATTCTAAATCAATGTCTAAATAACAAACGCGCTGACATCCGACTCAGCTGTCAAATCTTATTTTTAAGTAGCTAAATAAGAGAATGATCTGACATTTCTAAAAATTGGGGTACATATATTTTCTTCAGCACAAGGAAAAGTCTGTTAGCCTAAATTCCTGGCTATGAAATTCCCCTTTTTGCCTGATAGCTCAAGTTTTCACTGAATGAAATATTTATCTCCCACACATTCCAACTTAAGAATACCATCAGGCACCAGTGGCTCACGCCTGTAATCCTAGCTACTCAGGAGGCTGAGATCTGAGGGTCACAGTTCAAACCCATATTGGACAGGAAAGTCCATGACACTCTTATCTCCAATTAACCACCAGAAAACCAGAAGTGGAGCTTTAAGTGGTAGAGCGCTAGACTTGAGCTGAAGAAATTCAGAGACAATGCCTACGGCCTAGGTTCAAAACCCCAGGACCAGCACACACACACACAAACACACACACACACACACACACACAAACACACACACACAAACACACACACATACACACACAAACACACACACATATACACATACACATACACACATACACATACACACATACACACACACACACAAACACACACAAACACACACACACACAAAATAGAATAAAATAACATAGCTAACTAAAAGCAGGGCAAAGAGGTATCTTTTTATTGATTTAAGCAAAAGTCAAACTTAAGATTTTTTTTTGTAGCAAACATAGTTTACAGTAGAATGATAGGATTTAAAATCCTCAGTCCTGCCTGGCACCAGTGGTTCACTTCTAGCTTTTCAGGAAGCTGAGCTTTGAGGATAACAGTTCAAAGCCAGTGCAGGCAGAAAAGTCAGTGAGATTCTTATCTCCAAATAACCACCAAAAAGTCAGAAGTGGAGCTGTGGCTCAAGTGGTAGAATGCCTACCCAGAGTAAAAAAAAAAATCTCAGGTACAGCACTCATTCTCTGAGTTAAAGCCCTGTACTGGCACAAAAAAAGAGACAAAACAAAACAAAACTCAGTCTCTAGACAGACCTCATTTCACCTGAGTGTATTTCATTTCTAAACTAACAAAACAGCTACAATCATGTTGCATTTTCCATTTTTCTCCACTTCTACGAGATGAACTGTAGATGGAATTATTAGAGAGCTCTCTTCTTATATCCACTAGAAAATGTGATTTTAAAGTCAACATTTATTCACTTTCTGCCCTTTCTAAGATTTCCTGACAAAATACAAAATGTAGGCCTTCAACGAACAATCAGTTAGAGTGAGGCTCCGCTTCACTGAGACAAAGGAACATGGCTGGGTTCAAGAAGAGAAATAGTGTACCATTTGTGTAGACCCAAACCATATCAGTCCCATATCATCTTTGAACACTGTGGTTTGCCACATTCATTCACCCCAATCTCATCCTCAGAGACCTGACCCAGTTAGTTTGGACCCTACCCCTAGTCTACTCCTCTTACTTTGTTGGTTTTAAGTATCTGAGGAAAAGTATGGGAAGATGCTTTCCCAGAATTGTGGTGTTGATCGTAGCTGAGGCTCTGACATGTGAAGGGAGATCAACTGAAATGTTTCCTCCTATACCACTAAGAAAGCGGACGAACCAGAACCTCTGTTCATCCCTCTAGAATTAGAATGCTGCCACCACTTCCCCTCATCAAGGATTTACTATTTAAAAGATGCTGATTTATATAGGATGCAAATGTGGTTCTCTAATTATCTCAACTTAAAATCTCCAGAAACGGAGGAAAACAACCTTCAAACCGTCTTCTATGAATTGAAGGAGATGAACCTATCTAAACATCTCTTGAAGGCTGGTGGCAGCCAGCTTACGCTTCCAAAGCAGAAACCATAGCATTAAGATAGGATGAAGTTTATATTGAGGAAAAATGGAAGACATTTCACAGACCCATTCCCACATTAAAAAAAAAAAAAGAAAGACTGTTCCTCCATCACCTTTGGCTGCCCTTTTTGTAGCATAATAAACTGCTAAGAACCAACAGTGCCCAAATAAGGAGAGTTTTCATTCCTAAATGAAGAGGACATTTGAAGGGTATTAAGACTTGAAAGACTGTAAAAACTGAGTCCATCACCCAAAGGTTTGCATGGGTGCTGTTCACTAGTATCCAAGAATTTGGCTGCTGGTCTTTGTTTCTGGTTAAAATTAACTTTCACTTCTGGTGAATCTTAGAAGTTTATCGCGCGCGTGTGTGTGTGTGTGTGTGTGTGTGTGTGTGAACTCAGGACCTTGTGGCTCACTTGGCTATTTTGCTCAAGGTTACGTCTCTCTCACTTGAGCCACATCTTTACGTTTGGCTTTTGGCTGGATAGTTAGAGATCATTATCTCACAGACTTTTCTGCCCCAGCTGGTTGCAAGCCATGCGCTCCTCAGATCTCAGCCTCTGAGTAGCTAGGATCAGAAGCCTGAGCCACCTGTGCCTGGCAGATCTCTTCTTTCTTTTTTTTTTTTTTTGAACATTTACTCTCCTATGAAATCTCTGCAACAACAAAAAAGAGATACCAAAACCCCAAACAGTGGAGAGGTGGGATGCTAAGGAAAGACATGTCCATGCTGTGGTCACCACAGCACACAGATCATCACCAACGAACACGTCCTGAAGGTATCCACGTCCCGTGCACAGCTCTGCTGCAGGCCCCTCTCCGGTGCCATGTCCCCTTCTACATCACAGAAACAGGACTTGCAACCAGCACAACTAGAATTCACACCCATCTCCAAATCCCATGGTTTCCTTCCCTCTCCACGTCTTTCATCAGTTAGATCTGTATTATACCTTCTTGTCTCCTTGGAGGTTTTGCCAAAGATGTAGGATCAAAGAGAGTTATAGATAAACTTTTTTAAAAAATCTGAAGCCCTAACAACAACACTCAGCCATAGATGATCTCAGCCATAGATGATCTCAGCCATAACTTCCACCATGCACACGGAAGGCTAGGAGGATGGAGAAGACGGCAAGGAAGACCAGAACAACCAGTTCAGACTAAGGATTGCTGAGTCCACAGGATCTGCTGCAGAAGGGAAGTGACTGAGCATGGAGTTGTCTCCTGCGCCCTCATTCAGTGTTACTTTGTAGTGTATAAGGTAAAAGGGAGGAAAATGGGATGATCTTCCATTTTCTGTAACAAGCCAGGCTTTGTTGTACATCCTGGAAGGCCTACTTATTCATATGCCTCTTCAATGTCTACGCAAAACAACAACAACAAAACTTCCATCTCTACACAAAGGCAATAAATACCAAGGAAAGCAGCTAGGAGTTGACAAAGACATTTGTACCACCAGTACATCAGGGTCATTAATTCCTATTTGACTCTGCTATGAAACTAAAAATCCTCATTAAAAATAGTATTTCCTGAAGTGCCACTGGGATGTATTGACTGTCAAAGCAGCACTTCCTACCTGTCCACAGAGGCCCAGTATTTATTACCCACTTACATTCGAGTCTTTTTCTTCACAGCATAATGAGAATACATCTGTTCACAGGAGCAGCCTTGATTCATCCCATTATATTCCTTCAGAGAATTGGTAATCTGACAGAGCAATATTTGCCAGTCACTAGGAAAATGGGTACTGAGTTTAAGTTTGAATAGGGTCACACTGGGAACATGTGCTCCAGGTGATTGAACTTAGATGTGTACAAACTTCCAAGAGAGAATTCGTGATCATTATTTGTTCTCACAATGTGATTGGGACATTTGCCATTTCCAATATAACGTGATTTAAAATAATAGCTAACTTTTACTGTGGGTTCTTGCATGTGCCAGACACTGGCGTGAATCCTTTATCTACATTAGTCATTGAATTCCTTCAATAACTTTATAAAGTTGATGTATTTGTTGTGAGCATTTTATAGACACAAACTAAAAGTTGTATGAGAACAGATAGAACACCTGAGGTTCAGCAGATATCTGCCTGTGAAATGTAGGAGGTTTAGCAGCATCCTGGGCCTCCATGCTCTGGGCCTTCACACTGCAGGCCTCCATGCTGCAGCTGCCGGGAACAGTTCCCTTTTCTCCACGTGCTGTAGGTGTAACCATCAAAACTGCCTTCAGACATTGCCAAACTTCCACTGGAGAACTAAAGATGCCTCTGGCTAGGCACCACTACCCTAACTCAAGAATTCTCAGTGGAAGTCATTTCACCCTGAAGAAGGCAATATTGGGTTGGGGTGGGGGAATGCAAACATAAAACCTCCTTCTCCTTAATTATGAAGCACGTATGTGTATATTACAAAACCGTCTGAACAGACTCTTTAAGAGAGAACTAATGACAAAAATGTGGATTTGAGTTTATAGTTGTGTTATCTGAACAAGAACAAGCCAGATAGTCGGGTGTGAACTCTGAGATGAACCCTGATTTCAGTGACTCCCCTCTGAATGACTGGGGAAGGTCTCTGATCGCGACCTACAATGAGAGCACTACCTTCACCTTCCTGAGTGTTCACCTTCCTAGCCTTCACCTTCCCGAGCGAGCACTCTCCACCATGGCCTTAGCCCTGTGGATTAGCAGACTTGCTACTTCAAGGTTTGGGGGTCAACCAAAGATTTCAGACTATTTTTCAAACATTTTCATTCCAGCACAAACTAGAGTTGCCAAGAGCAATTTTTCTTAAACTTTTAAATCCTGGGTGTATTTCAAAGGAAATTTATCCATATGGTTCTCATTCATTTACTCTTAATTTATCAAGATGGTGCTTTGTGCAAACTAGTTGACAACCCAGGAGCTGTACACATGTTTTATGTTTTTTAACTTGACCCAAGAAGTTGGGGTTTGCTGGGGCTAAACGGAACTTGAAACCCTTTAAGTTTGCCAATACTTGGCTAAGTGTCATTTTTTTCCCCTTTCACTAATCATTCATTTAGAACCTATGGTTTTGAGGTGAAACATTTTATGGGAGGAAAAGCAAGAGTGTTATCAAACACTTTCTTAAGAAGTGAACTTTTTCTTTAAAACTGGAAGATAACAAAGATGTGGCCAGAGAATGATATATTTGAAGAATACAATCTGACCTGCACTAAGGGGTTTGTAATACTAAAAGAATTAAAAAGCTGTTTTTAAAGGTGGGGGTAGGTCAGGCAAACATTTCTATGGTATAATACTGTGCATTTATAGGAGAATGGCTGGAAATGTCTCCCATGTTTCTCCATCTCTATCCTGTCCCTGACAAACTATTAATACTTTAGCAGTCTTCTTTTTTAATATAGTTCCATCCTCATGGAATAATCACAATTGACATAAAAAAGGCTAAACATATATATATATATATATATATATGAAATAAACAGGATGAATCTTTAAAAGGTGCTTTATGAACTGCATGGAATAAATTATTCAATGTGAAGACTCTAAAGGTAAATTTTAAACTTCCAAACATGCCATCAAATGTTTTGGAAACAAATCTTTCAACACTGAATAAACATGCTGTCCATGACTTTGTTCTGGGGGAACAGCCTTTGCCTGCTAGGAGACAATGAACTCAATTTCCCTTTTGTTTGTCTATCAAAAATCTGGTTCCTCTGTGCTAGATAGATGCATTAACAAATAAGCAAAAACAAATTCAAGGGATAAATCTTATCCCTCGGAGATGTGGCTGCAGAGGGAAGATGTAGAATTGTGCCAATTGAATCTTGGTTCAGAGATATTTTCAAATCATTTTCTCATCTCCCCACTCCAAACCTACTGAATACAAATCTGCATGAGATGCGCCATCAATGCACACTTTGTAAGTATCAATGTTTATAGACAGTAGGGCTTAAGACCACTTAACTTAGATCACTGTCTTTGCTAACTGAAAGGGTTAACGAATCAACTCAGACTTACACAAGGCAAACATATTACCTAGAATCAAACCTCAATGACTTTTTCATAAGGACACAGTAAGACTTCGAAACGAACTTGAGAACCAGACACACTGAGCATGGCTTCCAAGGTCGATGGAAATACCAGCCACGCCCCACGGCCCACAAGGGAGGAGCAGAGTGCAGTGACATCCGCCTGCCGACCCAATCACGCAGGGAAGTGCAAACAAGAGGACCACAATCCAGGATCACCCGAGCGTAAAGCCAGACGCTATCCTGAAAATAATCAACGTGGAGAGGGGCTTGTGGCATGGCTCAAATGGTGGATCGCCTGTGTGGGGTGCTGGAGGCCTTAAGTCAGACTCCATGAGAGTAGTCAGTGAATCACAGCCTGGCTGCTTTATTGCCTTCCTCCAAAACCTGAAAGCAATGAGTGTTGTACAGACCTGCACAATCAGACTTCAGCCACACCACATAGAAAGGTACCCACAGGGAACAGGAGAGGACCGCATAACCCCGCTCCATCTCAGACCCCCTGAAAAAGGTCCTTCTCCACCACCCCACCCTGGTCTCCATCACCAGCACCAATCCAAAACTTTACAGAACCAAAGTTTGTGGTATCACTGGGCCCCTACTCTGGTATCATTTTTCACATTTAATTATAGGCCAATTATGCTCACTGGAGACACTGTTTCTAATCAGTGGCTCCTCTCTTTTATTGATAGGATTTCCAATCTGATATAGGTAGAAATGAACAAGAGCTCCAATTAACCACCATTTTAAGCATGTATAATATTAATATGGTTGTTCTTTCTAGTGCTTAATTCTAGACATGAAAGAGGTCTTGGTATGTTTGTAAGATGATTGAATCTAATTTACAAAAATAATATACTTCCCCTCAAAATGATAGCACCCTCCTTTCTTTTTCCTGACTATGTAAAATTAGATCAACGTGGCGTAATTCAAGTTGGTTCCTAATAAAAAGCTTTGTGTCTCAAGTGAAGAAAAGTCTGTTCTTAGACGTTCAAAAGGGCATGAAGGCTGATCAACTATATCTATAGCTCAGAGACGGACAGCAGCTGTTGTTGCAAGCCATCACGACGGGCCGATCTCGTTTTTCCAAAGTCCTGACCTCCTAATTGCTTCGACAGAGCAATTGGGTGTGAACGCTTGAAGAGCTCAGCATGAATGCCACAGAGAAAGCTGCCAGCATACGCTGCCTTTGCTCAGGTGTGACACAGTAGGTCAGGTGAATATTTAAAGTAGTATTCAGAAAAAAATTAGCACAAAAATCTTACAGCAATCATTTGCTTGTAGAAGATGGGAGATGAGACTGTTCCGGAGAAATGGGGAAGAAGCGTTGGGAAAAAGTCTTCTGCAACAGATAAGCACATTTGGTCCATTTCAGTTCACTGATGCCCAAAAAGGGAAAAAAGGGGAATGCTTGGATTTCTAACATATAAACTGCCAAAGGAACCTGAGGTCAGATGAAATGAAAATGGAGGGTAAGGTTGGGTTAGGCTAAGTCATGTGTGCATTCTACTTGTGTGTGCGCACATGTGTGCACAGTATATTTCTCATGAAGCTTGAGGATATGATAAGGAACTAATTATATAATTAATCAAATGTGTTTTGCTATCTCTACTTAAGTGTTCACTATAGAAATGTCTAACACAGAAATGCATATTTCTTCTTCAAGTCAGTCTCTGAGTATAATAATCCCTAACGCCTCCAGATTTCTATCACAGCTCTTGTTAGACCTAAGAAACCGACAACTGCCAACTTCCAGCTCTTAAGAGACCTAGCAAAGCAAACGTTTAAGAAGGTATTGATGAGGGCTGGGAATGTGGTAGAGTGCTTGCCTAGCATGCATGAAGTCCTGGGTTTGATTCCTCAGTACCACATAAACAGTGGCACTATGGCTCAAGTGTAGAATGTTAGCCTTGAGCAAAAGGAGCTCAGGGACAGTGGCCAGGCCCTGAGTTCAAGGTCCAGGACTAGCAAAAAAAAGTATTGATGAAAGATTGTTCTCAGCTTTTATCTTAAATACATTGACCTATGGGACAACTTACAATCAAGAAAAAGAAATTCAAGATTGTAGAACTACAAACCAAATGGTGTTAAGGTTTCTTCTACAAAATTACAGACCTGTCATTCATGAAGCAGACTAGAACATGAGTTCACAACTGATTCTGGACCTCTAACCATACCTTCCATAGTAAGGTCTAAAATCTCCGCGAGGGGAAGATTCACCTTTCTCTCCCATTTTCCAAGAGCATTTTTTCTTTAAGTATTCACCATTATCTCTAGAGTATTCATTAAAGAGAACTGCTTCTTATTCCTCTTTACTTAACACCCTGTAAATAAAAGTTCAAAAGTTTTCATAATAAATCTCCCATTTACAATTCTATGTGATTTGTGGTTCCTTATTAGCCCCTCTCTGATGCAGGCATATACATAATGATATCAAAATCAAAAGCCAAAATGTGTATTATTCATGAGGCTTGCCCTATAAGAATTGTTCGAGGGAAGTCTCAGTTAAGATGAAATAATACTACACAGCCACACCATAGCATCTGAAAATATAAAGTAAAGGTGAGAGAAATGCAGTTGTAATAATACTGTAATGTTTCAACTCAGGCATAGATTGTTTTTGAATGTCAGTTCTGGGGCTTGAACTCAGGACCTGGGATTTTGTGCTCAACACTAATGCCCTACCACTTGAGCCATGACTCCTCTTCTGGCTTTTTGGTGGTTAATTGGAAATAATAGTCTCACTCATGGACTTTCATTCCCGGGCTAGCTTTGAACTGCAGTCCTCAGGTCTCGGCCTCCTGAGTTGCTAAGATTACAGGAGTAAGCCACTGATGTTCAGCTAGGCATAGAATTTAAAAGGGAAAGCATCCAAAAACCTGCAACTATGAGTCCATACTAATGTATATGAATAATAACATATATGCATTTTATATTAATAACCTAAATAGTTTGTATAGAGTAGTAGAAGTTTTATATACAGTTAAAGAAGTTGTCAATAAAAATAGATTTTTATAAATATGAAATATTTAATCCTGATGGTTGCCACAAAGAATATATTTACAGAAGATACATGAAAGGAAATGAGAAAGGAATCAAACGTCACTGCAAAAACTCAACAGTACAGCTGGGCATGGGGCTCACACCTGCAATCCTTGCTACTCAGGAGGCTGAGATCTGAGGATTATGGTTCAAAGGCAGACTCAGCAGGAATGTCCGTGCAACTTTTATCTCTAATTAACCACCAAGAAGACAAAAGTGGAACTATAGCTCAAGTGGTAGAGTGCTATCCTTGAACAAAAGGAGCCCAGTTATAATGCTCAGGCCCCATGACTGACATAAATCAATAATAAATAACCAAAAATTTTAAATCAACAGAATGCGGAGAAAGTTCATAGTAAGAAGAAAACTGGAACACAGACAAGTCATATGGAAAACAGTGAACAGTAATGAGTTCTTGCCTGCCCATAATTGCTCTAAATATAAATGGATTAACCTCATCAACCAAAAACATAGTATGAATAATTGGATTTTTTTAAGATGTAATTATATGTTTTCCACAGGGGACCCACTTTAGGAATAAACAGATGGAAATTAATAAGGCATTCCATACAAATGGTAATCACAGAGAACAGAGGTGGTAGACTTAAATCAGGCAAGGAGACTTTTAGTCAAACTATCAAAAGGGATAAGGATGGATATTGCAGGATAACAAAATTATTATTAATTCATGAGGAAGATATACAATTAGCATATATATATATATACACACCTAATATATACCTAATAGTGGAGCCCCAAATATTTAAAGCAAATGTTGACAGAACTGAAGACAGAATTGGATAACAACAAACAAATAATAGGATATGTTAATATCATACTTCCAACTGAGAAAGATCAACTAGACAGAGAGTCAGGAAGAAAGCATAAGATTTTAATAACACCATATACCAATTAGACCCTAAAAATATAGTAAGCAGTCCACCGAAAATGTACTTTCTGCTCAGTCTCACACAGTATATACTCTGATGCAGACTATGTTAGGTCCTAAAATTAGTCTTAATAAGTTGGAGGAGATTAAAATCATTCTAACCATCTATGTTTGTGTTTGTGTGTGTGTGTGTGTGTGTGTGTGTGTGTGTGTGTGTCCTGGGGCTTGAATAAGGGCCTACATATTGTTCTTTAGCTTTTTTACTGAAAGTTAGTGCTCTAGTCCTTGAGACACAATTTTACTTCTGGCCTTTCAGTGGGAAATTGGAGATAAGAATGTCATAGACTTTCATGCCCAGGCTGCCTTTCAACTTCAATCCTCACATCTCAGCATCTTGAGTAGCTAGGAATACTAGTGTGAGCCACGGGTATCTAGCTATTCTAATCATCTTTTCTAATCATGATGGAACTAAATTAGGGATCAAGGAAAGAAGAAAAAACAAAAATGCACAAATATATGAAAATTAAACAATTCACACTTAAAGAACAATCAAACTAATCAAAAAAGAAATAAAAATACGTTCCAATAATTTATCAACTACAATAAAACGAAATAACATACAAAAATCCATGGCATGCAGCAAAACTAGTACTTAGAAGTTTCTAGTAGTAAGTCCTACATTATAATAATAGAAGAAAGATCTGAAACCAGTTACTTATCTTCTATTCCATAAAATAAGGAAAAGATGAATCTGAACCTCAGACTTCACAGTAGGAAGGAAACACAAAATGCTAGAGCAGAAATGAACAGAATGGAGAAAAGAAAATGAATAGATAATGTTAGCAAAGCTGAGTTATTCCTCTGGAAAGATCAATGAACAGCTGCACTTAGAGCTTAGCATAGATAAAAAAATACAAATCAGAAATAAAACAGTAGACAATTGTGAGGCCCAAGTAACGGAAGGATCACGGGACTCCTATGCATAATTATCTGCCAGCCACTTAGATAACCTAGAAGAAGTTCCAAAGAAATGGTCAACCTATCCAGGATGAATCATGATGAAATAGAACATTTTATAATAGGGGTCTTGCTGCTTTGCCCAGGCTGACCTTGAACTTGTGAGCTCACGTGATCCTCCCATCTTAGCTTCCCAAGGGGAAGAAATAACTAACTAAATAAATAAACACATTGACCACTAAAGATAGAATAAGGACTTCAAGTCAGTGATCAATAACCTCCCAGAAAAGAATAGTTCAGACAGAACCAAAAGCTTCATAGGAAAATTCTACCAAATACATAAAGAACAACATGATGACATTGTACTCCTAAACTGGTATGTTAAATTAAAACGCCTATGCACAATTACTTAAAGATAAATAAATAAATAGAATAATTAGCACTAATCTTTCTTAAACTCTCCCAGATGAAGAAGAAAGACACTTTTGTAGAAATAAAAATAATCCTAAAAAAATCACATGTAATCTCAAAGGATTCCAAGTAGAAAAATCAATCTTCAGAAAGAAAGGCAGAGACAAAAGATACACATATCCTCCTTTTCTAACATAAAACAAGGTGACAGGCTTGGAAGTGGCAAGGGACTGAAGACAAACACAGCCCAACTGAAAAGAAGACAGAACCCAGAAATATACCCTCATGCATATGGCCAACGATCTTTAGAAGAAAATGTTATGGCAATACATAAGGATAGCTTCTTCAAACAAATGGTGTGGGTAAAACTGAATACACACATGCAGAAGAATGAAACTGGACCTTGTATTACACCAGACACAAAAACAAACCTAAAATAAAAAATGTTAATAAACTTAGGTGATGAGCAGAAAGCATAGCAGTTCTGTAAGGCCATGGGGCTCCTGGACATTAGCCTTGAGATATGTTTAGGGGATGACTTCAAGAGCTTATACAAAAAAAAGCAAAACAAGGTGAAATGACACCAAACTGAAAAGGAAAAACAAAGGGATTGATAAACTTTAAAGATAACCTACAAGTTGTCAGGGGAGAGGGGGGAATATTTACAAACCACATATCTGATACGAAGTTACTACCCTGAATTTGTAATAAACTTCTGTGAGTCAACAACGAGAAAAATCAAACAACTCAAGAATAAGCAAAAGGTGTGAATACCTATGTTTTAAACGAGATCTATAATGTCTAATAAGCATATAAAATGTTCAACATTACAGATCATTAAATCATTAGGAAGATGCAAATTAAAATCACAGTGTGTTATTATTAGACCACACCTGTTAGAGAGACCATTGTTAAAACTAAAATGAAAGAAAGAAAAGAAAACAGAAAATAACAAATGCTAGTGAGGATACTGAGAAATCGAGTCTCTTGTATGGATTTTAGTGGGACTGAAAAATGATGTGGCCCAGTATGAAGATAGGATGGTGTTCAAATAAATGTGAGTAGAGTTAACCTTCGATCCAACAATCCCACTTCTGAACATAGATATCTGAAGGACTAAGGATCTCAAATATAGATTTACCCACGTGTGTGCAATATGATTCATAACCATACTGCAAGAGGTGGAGGACACCTAAAAGTACTTCAGTGACTGAATACATAATGAAAATGTGTCATATGCATGCAATGGAATATCAATCTGCAATCAAAAAGAAAAGAATCCTGTCTAGCTACTACATGGCTAGCCCGAGGGCATTCTGTTAAGTGAAATAACTCAGTCATAAAAAGGCAACTATGGCATGGTTCCACCTATATAAATAGCCACGCTCTTAGACAGTCAAATACTGCTTGCCAAGGAATGGTGAGGAGATTGGGAAAGGGCCAACTGTTCAAGGGTAAGAGAATTTATCAGTTTTCCAGGATGGAAAACTTTGAGAAATATGTTGTACGATAGTAGTCATATATTTAAATACTATCGTGGTGATCATTTAAAAACGGCCAAGATGGAAACTTGTATGTTATATGGCTTTGATCAAAATGAAAATATGGTTTTGTTTATTGTTGCGCCAGTTCTGGGGCATGAACTCAGGGCCTGGGTACTGTGCCTGACTGAGCTGGTTTGCTCAAGGCTGGTGCCTTCCCACTTGAACCAATCTTCCACATCCAGCTTTTTGGTGGTCTCATGAGCTTTCCTGCCAGGCTGGCTTTGAACTTCAGTCCTCAGATCTCAGCCTCCTGAGTAGCTAGGATTGCAGATGTGAGATGCCCTTTCCTGGCTTTAGAAATGTTTTATCTCAGAGAGTGTTCAATGAGGTTATCTCTAGACAAAGCTATTTAAAGCTACCCAGGATGCATTGCGCTTTACTCTGAAACCCTTTGGCTTTCTTTATCAACTATTTATTTAGTTATTATTCCTTGAAATATCACATCCCCTAACATCCTTTCACTACTTTGCTTTGAAAGTGTTACTAGAGAGATGCTCTCCGTTGTATTCACTGGTGTTTTATTAGATGTCTAGAACTTTTCTGTGCTGAATTCCAGGGGACCCTTTTACATACATGCTCATCAATTCAGTAACATGTCAAGCTATGTTTAAACTGTCCAATAGGCTTTAAATTTCTGGAGTCATGTTTTGTTTTCTTCCTGGACACTTTGGTTACTTATTTTCAGTGTATCCATCTTTGTGGCTCTATCTGGATGGGATCAGAAGGAATCTGTGGTTCACGGGACCGTAAGGGATCTGTTGACTCCCTTGGGTGAATGATTTCTCTCCGCACGTTAGGTTGGTAAATTCTTTCATGGGTACTCATAATGGACAGCTTTTCTGTTTGTTTGCTTGTTCCCTTGCTTCATTTTATTTTGCATTGTTTTTTTTATCATTTTAGTTAGCATCAACTCATAGTATAAGGGAGTTCTATGTTGATACATCCCTCCAAGCATCCATCCCTTGACCAACCTCAACCTTTCCTTCACTCTGCCTCCTCTCCTCTCTTCCTCTTTTTGGCTTTCTCTGCTGACAGCGCTTGGGTTAAAGGCTTCCTCTGTGTCTCTGCACGTAGTCGGTGTGTTCTTTTCAGTCTCTATGAGGTTTTGCCTCTGTGGGCCATCTCTAGCCACAGCGGTGGGAGACAGAACGACATGGAGAAAGTGTACATTTAGAAACCACAGGCCTGCAGCTCTGCCAAGGGTTGTTTTCACAGGTGATGGTTTCGCTCCCTGCCTCAGCGGTGAACAGATTTCCCCTTGCTGTGTCTTGGGCACAGGAGAACATTTTCCTCATCCCTATTTGATGGTTTGGGTAGAGTTTATTCCAAGTCTGTAGAGGAGCTCCAGTTACACAGCAATACCAGCCGTGTCTCCCAAGCTTAGTGCTCAGCCCAGAGCCTGAGACTCCATCTCCACCTTCATGGCTGCTGTGGAATCCATTCTAGCTCTGAGTGGCTTTTAATTGGACATTGTTTTTGTTCTGTTACTTTTAACACATGGCTCTATCTATCTATCTATTTGTATGTATGTATGTAGACATGCTTAGCGATATATAGATATGTACAGATATGTACATGACATAGAAAACTCATATTGGAGTTGTAACTCCAAGTCAGATGCTTTTCTAGTTGCTTAACCCATGTGTTCTCCTGAAATCCCACAATGATTTTTCAGCAACTAATGATATATGAGTTGAGAAGAAAATAACTTATTCTGCTTTAATGCCTTTGTGGAATGACATGAAACCTATTTTTATCTCCATGTTGGGGTTAATGTGGCACAAAAATTGAACTTCATAAGCCTGTTTAACATAAAACAGAGGTCACAAGAAGCAAAGTCATTCTACCATAAAGGACCAAAATTTTTTTTAAAAAAACAAAACAAAACAGACTTTTCAAATCCTTTACTTCTGGCTCTGAATGCAGAAAAGACAGCAAGATTTTTTTATTTCCTGAAACTTGTTGTATCTATTAAGAACCTTCAAAGAGAACTCTTGTGTTTTTCACCTTTACATGTAGTTTCTCAAAGCATCTGGGATTTCTGGACATCTGAAATGCCTTAAACAATAATTCCAGATCTCTCAGCAATAATGTTTATGTTCTCTGAGTCTCTGCCAACATTTGCCTTCCATTTGCTTCATGTAAAGTGCTTAATTCACAGGACAACATGGTCTTGCATTGTTATGGTTATCAAGAGGAATTCAAAGCATTGTGGAAGTTATTACTCTGAGAGTGGAGAAAGGCCTGGGGTGGTCACCAGAGGTTTGTAGCCTTGCTTCTGCAGGTTCTTGCTGACTTCAGAGGGGAGCCCTGCACTGGACGAACCTTTCTCCTAATGCCACCTGTAGCAATGTTAACTGCAAAACTCAACACTTCCAATACTTGCCTTATACATCAAAATTACTGTGCTCGGCTAGAAAAGCTTACAGACCCAAATGCTGTACTGAACAGTGGGATGAGGATGTACTAGTACTTCTGAAAAACATAAATGTCTGACATTTTTCCAGTAGGAAGTTTAAACACAGAAGTCTCTTCTTTCTCCATTTATTGAATACCTAATATTTGTCAGAAAGTTTAGTTTCTTTCTGTCTTTTTATTTTCTTCATGCATGTTGGGCATTTTTTTAAATTTCATAACTCTATGGGACTGAATATTCAGATTTTCTACATGACAAATGAAAAAATAAAACTATTGCTGAGTAATAATACTTGGAACTCTATGTCAGGTCATATGACTTCCATGTTATAGAATCTGGATACGAACCTAGTCAGCCTAATTTTAAAGTGTCATAATGACACATAACATTAGTCGTTTAAATAAACTCAGGCCATGCATTTTATGGTTTCACCAAGATAGCTGACATAATTTGTTATGAATATTTCAGCAGCTCAGAGAAGTCAATAGCACCATTAGGCACTTAGAATTTTGTCTGCTATCATAAACAAAGAGTCTTCTTTCATCTACTCTCTTTTGTTTTTTTGTTTGTTTGTTTTTGGTCTGGTCCTTGGACTTGAACTCATGGCCAGGGCACTGTCCCTGAGCTTTTCTACTCAAGGCTAATGCTCTACCACTTGAGCCACAGTTCCACTTCTGACTTTTTGTCAGTTAATTGGAGATAAGAATCTCACAAACTTTCCTGCCCAGGCTGACTTTGAGTTCTGATCCTCAGACATCAGCCTCATGAGTCGCTAGGATTACAGACGTGAGCTGTGGGCACCTGTCTACCATTCTTCTCTTGTTTCGTATGTGCGTATTGGTGCTGTGGCTTAGACTTGGGTGCTTGAATTCAAATGATCATTTTCACTCAAGGCTGTTGCTCTACCAACTTGAGCCACACATCTACTTTCAGCTATTTTTGTTGATTAACTGGCTTTGAGAGTCACAGATTTGTGACTCCTCAGACCTCAGCCTCCTGAGTAGTGAGGATCTCAGGCAGCCAGGCTCAGCATCATCTGTTTTACATTCGCTTTCAGTATTTTCAGCATCTCTGCCACGTGCACCAAAGATTGGTTTATCAGTGGCTACTGCCTCAGAGTCAGTTCATTTTATCCTAAATTCAGACCTAGTCAATTTCCTCGTACATAGAAGAAAAATATATGTGTCAGGGGAAATCCGCACTTAATAGAAGACTCTTCTGTAAGACCAATAGTAGTCATTATCTGGCTTCAAACCTTGGTGCTTCCCAGAGCACTAAGAGGGCCGACTGAAAATGGTCTCCACAGCACTAACCAGAATAAACACTGAGATCATCCATATAGTATTTAGGACAGTTCTACAACGCTAACATACCAATTCACTACTTACCATTGTTAATGAAAAATTTGAGGCTAAAACAATAAACCTAAGATGGTAAGTGAGGTTAAAATGAGAAAATCCAGAATCCTAAAAGCTGTATTCCTCTGCTTTTACTTGCTGTATATCTTTGGACAAGATACCGTCTCTGTGCCTCTCAGTTTCCTCACTTGTTGGATGAAAATTATTATCACGCACAACTAAAAGAACAATTGTGAGCACAGATACATGCTCCATGGATGCCTTAAGACCAGTGTTATACCAAGAGAAAACAGTAAGTAAATTCATATGACCAGTTCAACTATTGTAGCTTAAAAGTATTTTTTAGTACCAGAACTGAGGCCTTATGCTCTCTCACTTGCTCAAGGCTCATCTCTATCACTTGAGCCACACCTCCCGTTTCTAGAATCCCTTAATTTTGTTTGTGCAGCCTGATTTTGAACCAGGATCCTTAGATCTTAGCTTCCTGAGTAGCTAAGATTATGAGCCTCAGCCATCAGCATCCGAATGACAATAGTTTTAAATAGCACAGAGTTGGTAAAGAACAACTGAGATATAATAAATAAGTAAATAATGTGATTAAAGCCAGAGTATATGGGAAGAACATTTTTAAAAATCTAAGGGACATGAAAACTAAGAGAAAGGCAAAAATGAAAAAGCTAAGAAAAATGTGGAGGCAGAAGCCGAAGCACTTAGAAATTAGTTTAAAATTCAAAAATTAGAGAAAACCTATTTAAAATACAAGAATAAAACCACAACAAACTAAAAGCATATTTCAACAAGCAAATGTGCTATGCCAAGAGTATGAACACTTACTCAGAACTCTGAAGAACATTGTCTCCCATTGGTCGAAGACCCTCAGTTACGGGTTAACAACGACACCATCTTTTAAGGGTGAACATTCCTAAGGGAATAGTGGGTAACACTGATAAGGTTCTTACTAAGTGGCATCTAGTCTTCTAAATCCGTACCTATTACCTCACCTAATGCTGACAACCACAGCATGAAATATGAAGTGTTGTGACTTTTACATGTGTTGCAGTTAGGAATTTTTCCAAGTTCAGATGTTCAGTACTAGGAGGAACCAGGATTTCAGGTAAAGGAAAAATGTGAATATGGGGGAAAAATGTGAATATGGAGATTTACTGAACCAGAGATAGGAAGAAAGGGAGGATGAAAGGGAGGATGAGAGGGAGGGGGGAGGGAGGGAGGGAGAGAGAGTGGGAGGGAAGAAGGGAAGGAAGGAAGGAAGAAGGAGAGAGAGAGAGGGAGAAAGAAGGGAGGGAGGGTGAAAGAGAGGGAAAGAGGGAGGGGGAAGGGAGGGAAGAAGGGAGAGAAGGAGGGAGGGATGGAAGAAGGAAGGGAGGGAGGGAAGAAAAGTAAAGAAGGAAGGAAGGGAGAGAGAGACAGAGAGAAGGATGAAGGAAGGAAAGAAGGAAAGAAGACAGAAAGAAAGAGAAAGAAAAAGAAAGAGAGAGAGGGAGGGAGGGAAGGAAGGAAGGGAGGGAGAGAGAGAGGAAGGGAGAGAGAGGAAGGGAGGGAAAGAAAGAAGGAAAGAAGACAGAAAGAAAGGAAGGAAGGAAGAAGAAAGGAAGGAAGGGAGGAGAAAGAAAGAAAGAAAGAAAGAAAGAAAGAAAGAAAGAAAGAAAGAAAGAAAGAAAGAAAGAAAGAAAGAAAGAAAGAAAGAAAGAAAGAAAGAAAGAGAAGTTGAAGAGAAGTTTTGAAGTCTTTGTGATTTGTCTAAATGCCTTTAACCATTCTGTGGAACCCAGTGTGGAGGTCCATGTCGGGTTTCAAGGGCTAAACATCAGACTTGTGGTTTGGGTTTGGTTTGATTCTGTTTGGGATGAATGAGAAAGTTCAGATTGGTCTTTAAATAGCAGCAGGACAACTCCACAAGACCTATTACAGAGGGTCACACAAAGATTAATGAAGGTTGTCAAGCTTAACCGCATAATAAAACCAAGATCTTTGCACACATTTTCTACCTCTCCCTCTTTGATAGTTAATCAGGATTTTGGGATGAATACAATTATGCAAGTAAACATGATATCTTCTACGCTTTCATAAATCATTTATAGGAATTGCTCTGTATAAGTTATGCCTTAAACAAAAAGAAATAGATAGAGAGTCAATAGAAGAAGTTACAGAATGCCTTTCTTTACTTTCTGGAGAGAATTACAGGCAGAATTGCCGAAATAGGTAAAAGGGGTCTTATGAAAGCCCTTTGTATGTTTTCAGGCCTCAGTCATACTTTGTGGAACAATGAAGATCAATGACAAGAGTTGTTTTGCTATTTGATGAACAAATGTGAAAAATAATTTCCAAACTGTGTGACTTGTTTATCTGTTAGTTAGCTATGGTGGAACCAGAATGCATTTGGTAGAGCAAATTGGATCCCAGACAAGACCATGCAACTATTTATGACTTTCTAGAGTTAATTTTTAGAAAAGAATGTGTCTTGCCTTAATCAATATAGAGACCTAACGATTAATGTTTGAAAAAAGAGAGAGAATACAGTGTTTTCTCTCCTTATGTTCTTCTGTATAATTACTTCCTATTTGATTTTTGAAGTCAATATTTGGGAGATAAAATGAAATGGAAGATAGTTAAGAACATTTGATTCTCGGATCTGTCATGCAAATGAACCTTTTCCAAGTTTGCAGAAGAATGTCTATGATTGTAATTAGGGTTTGGAACGCTAATTCAGAGAATAAAATCACACTTGACCTTTTCCTGAACTGAGCTGAACTTTCTGGGGTTCACAGGAATTCAGCTCCCTTCTTGGAGCCTTGAAATAATGTGCTGTTTTTAATTATAATGACTATCAGAAATAGTTCATTGTCATAATTCTATATTACCCAGGCATGTGTCAGGCTCTCACAGTTCAGTGACGGATTTCATGTGGCTGCTTCTTGACCTCCCTTGCTTTCCACATGCTGAGTGTCCATAGGTGATTGATTGATCCAACAACAGGGCTAGTGGATATAAATAGCAAACATCCCATAGGAAAGTTTAAGGATTGAAGGATGTTTCACATCTAGGGGAAAATAGTTCAGGCAACTCAAAAGAGGTTAAGAATCCTCAAAACAGAAGATCTGATTTCCCCTGGAATGGAAGACAGGGTGCATACCATTACTGTGTGCCTATTCCATCTTTACTGTGGGCTGTTAGTACAGATTTGGGAGGGTAGTTACAGTTTGGGGAACGGGGTTAGGAATTTAGTCTTCGAGACACATTTGAAATGTTTTACATTTGAAATGGTACTTTTTCCCATTTAAAAATCTTTGCTACCATGTAATTGTAACCCCTCTGTACAGTATGTTCACAAATAAAATAAAATCAAATTAAAAAAAATCTTTGCTAATCTTTAAGAAGTTGTGCAAAGGGGTTACAATTCCACCTACTCATGTGTGAGCACAAGCACACCTTCTGATATCCTCCCCCGTCTCTCCCAAACTGCCCCCACCCCCCAAGTTACCTGGCACCGAGCTCACATGATGCACATTGACTTTTATAACCACGTTCACCCGCCCTTCCTTTCTACGTTTGTCTGCCCCGCTTCACTTGCCCGCCCCCACTCTCAACCACACATTTAGGCTTTCTCTCTCTCTCTCTCTCTCTCTCATAAACCCATCCAAGTTTCTCAAGGCTTGTTGCTAGTTCTGCCTTGACCCCAATGGGATATGATCTCCTCCCATTATAATGACTGTTATTAAAAATACAACTGATAAACAGGGCTGAAAAGAATATGGGAGACAATGTATTGCTATCACATTGCTGGCAGGAAAGTAAAGTGGTATAAGCCGTTGTGAAAATGAATGTGGCCTCAAGAGGTATTGTGCTCATAAACCATTTTGTCCAATGGCAGTTCCTTCGTACAACTACTTAAAGATGATGAATATATAATTTGGAAAAAGAAAATGAATGTGGAGATGCCCCAAAATCATTGAAAATAGAATGATCTTAAAACCCTGAAAGGCCACCTCTGCCATTTATCTGAGGAAATACCTCCAGACACAAGTTTACAGCACTAGTCAAGCTGCGGAAACAACACCAATATCCATTACTGAATGAATGTATAAAATAATATGTCACATACTTATAAGGAAAGATTATTTTACCATAAAAAATGGAAAGAAATTCCTGCCACTGTGGTAACTTGAGTGGCCCCAGGGAACATTATGCTGAGTAAAATAAGCCAGGCTCAGGAAAATAAGTACTGTACAACTTTACTTGTGTATGGAATGTAAAATAGCAAAACCCATAGCAGCAGAGAACTGTGCTGATCTCAAGGAATCAAGGAGATGATGACTCATGGGCGTGATTTTAGTCCTGCAAGATGAGGTACAGAACCTGGTACAGCATGGTGAATAGCTCTATGATGAAGTTTAACATAGATTAGGGTATAGCAAAACACTCACAACCATAATGAATCATGAAACATAAAATGAAAAAGCATACATCTCAATTGACTAGATTCGCTTTCCCACCACAGTTGACCCTGAAACCTAGGAGGGCACAACTGCAGGTCAAGATACTACAATGCACATGATTGTCATATTCTGATTTGCAATGGGTAGGTTATACATGCATATATTTGCCTATGTGCATATATGTTTATGTCAGGAGAAACAAGGATAGGTTGATCAAAGTCAATAGAAAAACAGATAGATAGATAGATAGATAGATAGTCTTTGTTTGTATATATATATATATATGTAGTTGTTATATAGATATAGTCTTTGTATATAGTCTTTATATATGTATAAACTATATATACATATATATGTATATATATGCATATAAAAATATATGTACAGGGCTGGAAATGGGGCTTAGTGATAGAGTGCTTGCCTGAAGCCCTGGGTTCAATTCCTCAGTACCACATAAGCAGAAAAAGCCAGAAGTGGCACTGTGGCACAAGTGGTAGAGTGCTAGCCTTGAGCAAATGAAGCTCAGGAACAGTGCCCAGGCCCTGAGTTCAAACCCCAGGACTGGCAAAATATATATATAAATATATATACATACATATATGTATATATATGTGTGTGTGTATAATACATACATAAACACATATATACATACATAGATACATATATGTATATATTTCATATATATCTATGTGAATTCTATGAAGGTACCTTAGTGCTAGCAATCAATCAGGAGAACAATAATGTATCTACTGTATTATGGGACTTCTAATCAGGAAGAGAAGTACAAGGAGTATAAGTATATAGGAAATTTATATGAAGAACTTTAACACAGCATAGCAAGGAATGAGTCCGCCAATGAACACATTGAACTTGAAACAGGAGTTAACGGTGAGAGGAAGATCCTGCCCCAGGAAGTGCTTTTTGCATTTGACTGATGAACAAGTGAGTTTTGGAAAGGCAGGTATAAATTCATTCCATCCCATGTAAAAGAGAAATAGAGGAAGAAAATGGAAAGAAAGTAAGAATATGTATGTCTCATAGCTCACAGTCTTTCCAGGAAGAAGGGTGGTTTGGGAGGGAGTCACGTACACACAGAAGAAAATGACCAATGTCCCATGTGTGCACAGTGGGCTGCTCTCACATTTTTCTCCTCATTTTTTACAACTATGGAAAACATGAGTGGAAAGCATGAGTAGCAATGCCCTAAAAGAAAACCCAACATGGGGCCCGAAGATGAGGAAGGTTCTACCAGAGACTCAAAAATCAGGACCACTTATATATACACAATGGAATTCTATGCCTCCATCAGAAAGAATGACATTGCCCCATTTGTTAGGAAATTGAAAGACTTGGGGAAAAACTATATTAAGTGAAGTTAGCCAGGCCCAAAGAAACATAGGTCCCATGGTTTCACTTATTTGCTATAACTAGTATATGTCTGAGACAAGCAGAAACAGTCAGCTAAGTTGATGTTATGCAAAATGAACCCCAAGATAAGTATTCAATTTTTTTTCTTTCTTGCTAGTGTTTCTAACAAATTTATAAGATATTTCTTTGTTGCTTTGTATGTCCCTCCCCCACGGCATAATCCCTGTTTTCACTGTATTTGATGTTGGTATACTTTGTGGAGGGGAATGGAAAAAACAAATTGTTTAAATAGAGATACATGTGGACCCATTGCAACAATGAGATGTACAAGTCGTTATGTCGAAAAACAAACTTTACAACTTTGGTGTGGTGGGGGAGGCAGGGGATGGGAAGGGAAGGGATGGTAAGGGGAAACAAAGGAGGAGGCAACAATGCTTGATAAGAAATGTACTCATTACCTTGCCCATGTAATTGTAACCCCTCTGTACGGTATTTTCACAATTAAAAAAAAAAAGATGGTAAGTTTTATCTTTGCACTTAAAGGAAGCACTTTCACCGACTTTTTTGGCATATCTAAATTGCAAGTGTCATTGGGGAACGGGGTTAGGAATTTAGTCTTCGAGACACATTTGAAATGTTTTACAAAGGAGGAGGCAACAATGCTTGATAAGAAATGTACTCATTACCTTGCCCATGTAATTGTAACCCCTCTGTATGGTATTTTCACAATAAAAAATAAAATAAAATAATTAGTACCACAGAAACTATGGCCATTAATATTGATAGTAATAGTAAATACAATGCCAACATATTAATGTTTTCTAATATAACATGAGCAGCACCTGATCATGGAAGCATCAAGAATCAACAACAACAACAACAAATGTGTTTCAAATCTAAGTCTAAACTAGATTGTCTAAAAGATAAAGAATGCAATTAAATTGGACAAGTCTAATCTAGTCTAGACAGGTCTAGCCTAGTCAGGTCTAGCCTAGACAAGTCTAGCCTAGTCAGGCCTAGTCTAGACAGGTCTAGTCTTAGTCAGGTCTGGTCTAGACATGTACTTGAACACACTTGGCTTCCCTGCAGCCCTCATTTCAAAGCCTTCAATCTGAGAGACAGTTCAGCCCCCTCCTGTACCCAAAGACTCACTCAACAGAAGCCTTTCCCAGTGCCACTTGTATACAGTAAGTGGAGTAATGAAGAGGGAGAGAGAAATGAGCACAAAAGATGCATTCCTAAGAACATGTAACACTGAAAAGTCTCCCCCATGTCTTGTCTGCTTTCCTGCCTATAATGAATGACAGAAAGCGCCAGTGCACCTGACCACACTGAATCCACGTCAGACCCAACTCTTCCACCATGAAGGGTGATAATAACATATTCATAAGATGCAGGGGAAGGTCTAAGCTGCTTTTCAGAGTCAACTCCGGCATGTCTCTTGGGACATTTGGGAAAATTAGTCATTATATACTTTTGCCGGTTTCCACGGGGCTAGAGTTTGGCGGTGAAGCCGGCTGCTGTGTTCAGGTTTCATGAGAAGTCAGACCCAGAGTTTGTCCTGACAGCTGATCTGTCACAACCTGACTCCCACCTCCCTCCCTGGAAGGCTTCCTGGAGAATAGCTTAAGCAAGAAGGGAGCCAGAGGTGGAGGGGGGTGGGGGGAACAGAGGCTGGAGGGGGGGGGACATGGCCAGGGAGCAGCCACAGCTGGGGATCATTAGCAATAATCACAGCCCTCCAGCATGAAAGGAAGCAGAGCGTGAGTAGCCGCTCTTTCCCCCTTTTCCTGTGAGAAGCCATCTGGACTAGGCAGTTTGGAATAAATGCTAGGAAGGGAGTTTTATTCTATTTGACTTTATTTAAAAGTCCTGGCGTAAGGCTATGTCTTTGCTTTGGCTTTGAAATTTGGGACATGGAAACCCCCCAAAGAAAAACACACCTCAGGGTTTTGCAGGACCACAGTGTTGTCCTAAAGGAAAGTTCATGGCCCAGGAGCAGCTCTCTGCCCTCCGAGGGCCTGCGGGGGGGGGAGCCTCTGGCCGCCAGGGCATTGTACCAGGCTGTGCTCTGCTCTGGGGTGCCCCGCCAGCACTATCTTTGCCGTCTGGTAGAAATGTTAATGTGCTTATAATTACCACTTTGCTTAAAAATGCAACCCTAATATTTATTTAGGAAGAAAAGAAATTGAAGGAAATGTTTTCAAGAAAAAGAACACACACACACACACACACACACACACACACAGGAACACACAAAACTCAAATTCGTTTGGAGTACAAAATCAACTTTAATGTTCACCTTTTTCTCCTGTCATTAAAGTTCATTTTATTCACCAAGGTCATTCTATGTGAAAACTAAAAAAGATGACAAAGCTAAACTATTGCAGTTATTCACTTAATGGATGAACAAAACTCTGCTAATTCACTTACCCTCTGTGCGAATTTTCTAATGGCACTTTGAAGAGTCTATAGAAATAACCTCAGTTAAAATAATATGTTGGAAGACACTTCCTTTAACTGGGTAATCCAATTTCTTCGTAGAGAGAAGGGATGTGATCCTCTTTGAATGTCACCCCAAATAATACTCGAAAATAAAACCACATGACTTTGAGTGGCCTTTTATGAAAAATTGGTTGTACTCTTATGGTTCTGTTTTGGGGGAAAAAAGTTTTTATTGTTATTTTGGAACTAACAAGGACAACCCAGTGATGTGGCGATGATGATTTAAGTAAATTTAAGTCTAAACGTGACCACGGAAAGTTAGGTCCTCAACTTTCGTAATTTATGCATAAAACAATCACTTTGGCCAAACAAGGAAGAAGTGGGTTCTGTATTATGGGCACTAAGATGCCCACAAAATACCCTACATAAGAAACCCAACTGACTTGTATGTAACCATAGCCAAAACCTGAGGCATCTTCACCCCAAAAGAATCATTTCTGTCTCCAATGGAATTTCATCTCTAGGATCAGTATGTAAGAGTGTGATTTAAAGAAACAATTCAGTGTTTTATTTCTACATTTTTATCCGGGAAAGACTTCATCATAGCAGCTTCTGCTTTATAAAACTTTAAAGCATGTTTCATGCATAAATATACCATTTTCAAGAAGGTCTTAAGTTTGCCAGAGACATAGCATACATTTAGCAGAGAAAATAAAAATAAAAAATTATAATGTTATGCTTGACTTTGTCTTAGGCATTTAACTTGAAAGAGAAGAATAGATTTTGCTCTTGAAATTTTATTTTCTTGACTTCTGGGCTATGCTATTTATAAAGTTATATATTTAGCTGTGTTTCAACTGATCAATCTTGACATGAGATAAGAAAGTTGCTAATGCTGACTTGATCTTCAGAACCCTTCTGTGTGAAGGTTGGCTCAGAAAATGTCAGTTAGGTTTCCTTTTTTTTTTTCCTCCTGAAGATTCTAACTGGAGTTTGGTTTATAAAACTCAAAACGAATCCAATAAAAACAAGCTAGGAAAAAAAAAGACCATCTGTCCTCATTTGTCTCCCTGTCCTCCTCACAAAACTATTTTCTTTCCTTTGGTGTTTCTAAAATGCTATCCTGGCTGTTATTTACATTCTGAATACCCCGTCCTGTGGAAGCTGTAACTCTATTGACACAGGTTTGGGTGACGTGTTTCTTTGAGAACCATCCAAACAGAATGTTTGGGGTTCACCAGCAGCTGCCGCCGCCTCTGCATATACAGTGGAAAGAAAAGTCAGTCCTCACAATGAACAGAGCTCCTTCCATGGCTGCTAGGGTCATTTGAACAACCAAAACACCGTGACGATCGCTCCACACACAGCATCACCAGAATCATTCGTTCAGTCCTCGTGGGAGATAGGCCTTCAGAAGAAAGACCCGACAGAAGCAAAATGCCATGGAAAAGAGGGAAAGAAAATCAGCTAAGAACACCACAGGGAATCAAGTATTCCTAGAGAGGAAAAGACCACGCAACACAAGTGAAGCCACAGAAGCCATCCAAGGCGGCTGAGAGGTAACTGTGAGGCTAGAAGACCTGTCAGGAAAGCAAAACGCCACTCAGTGATTTGACCCTCAGCAGAGACTTCGAAGGGTGGCCTGTCGGCTCCCAAAGTGTGGAAAACATGTACGTTGCTTCTTGGGCCAGTTTTCCTGCTGCAGAATAGGGATATCCAGATAGAGAGCAATGCCTACTGTAGCCTAAAAAGCTTGGACTAAGCAGGAAGCCAGGGACTCACTCTTCTGTTGAAGAGCGCCATCCTCTTCCCCAAGTCCACAGCCTGTTTTCAAGGACACCTTATACTGGCTCTGCCCTTCGTCCTGCGCACTAAAATCCACATCCCACCGCCCACCCTCTGACTTCCTTCGGAGAGGCTCAGCAAACCAGCTGCTTCCCTGGAGTGAGCACCAGCTTCCACACTGTGAACACACAACCTCTGGATGTTTCAAAAGCATCTCTAAGCACTCAACACAGACATCTGATTTCTCCCTGAACTGCGTCTGAACTTCAACGTTCCCATTTAATAAATGGCTCCCCCAGCCCTCTAATGCCACCTCAAGAAATTATCCTGGTTCATCGTTTTTCTCTCATGATTTACACCCAGCTCCTCACCAAGGCCTGCTGCTTCTATGTCAAGGCTGGATCTTGACCCATTTTTGCAGCTACTTCTTTAATGGAGCATGTTTCTAGATGAATGTGATAGCTTTCCCCTGGGTGACCCCTTACCAGATAACCTTCAGGATATTAGCTCCCCAATATGAAACACAAACTGACCCTTCTTTGCTCAGGAGCTCTTCTCTCTGCTTTTAGAGTAGAGCCCCGACACCATAGCCTATAAATCTCTATAGGAAATGTCTCTGCCCTGGATGCCGGTGGCTCACACCTGTAATCCTCACTACCCAGGAGGCTGAGATCTGAGGATTGTAATCCAAAACCAGGCCAAATAGGAAGGTCTGTGAGACTCTGATCTCTTCTTAACCACTGAAAAGTCAGAAGCAGGAGTGTGGCCATTCTTGAACACAAAAATCTAAGGGACAGTGCCCACATCCTGGGCTCAAGTTCCAGGAAAGAAAGAAAAAGAAATATCTCCTGACTTGCCCCTTCGGCTTTGTTCTGGATTCTACTTCCTGTCACTCAACACCACAGACACACAGCCCTTCTCTTGTTTCCACAATGAGCCAAACCTGTTCCTTCAGCTCTAGGAGCTGAGATAGCACAGAACCACCCAGAATATGGATGCCTGCCATGCCCTTGTCCTTCTACACATGCACACACTTGTCCTAACCGCTGCTCTGAAATGTCAATCAAATCACTGGCTTCCTCAGCGGTTATCCTCCGATGGTCTGGCTGAATCTATGGAACTTCCTGTATGCTCCCATCCTTCCTGGCTTTGGAGAAACTTGGTGGTTACCAACAGGAGAAGAAATTCACCAGGTTAAGACTTGGATTGCTGCAGAAGCTAGGCTTTATTTTGAGCTGACACTTAATAAACACGTGACCATGAGAAACACCCTTAAAACTCTCTGAGACTCAGTTTACAAGGAAGCTACTGCTTCAGGACGTGATCTACACAAAGTGCTTAGCACAGTGCCTGGTATGAGTAAATATTAGATTCACAGAGCGTAATTATCACATGGCTTAATAGGCTACTTTAAAGGAAATATCATTGTGTGTACCTAAATCAATAGTATTAGAAAAGAATGAGATTTAAAATAAAAGCAACCCTCCAAAGCAATTAAAACCCATTTTTAAGCCATTTTGTTTATTGTCTCCCTGTACTTGAACTCTGGGTTGAGCACAACTTGATCGCAAAATAATGGTTTCAACCAGTGGAGATCAAAAAAGCCAAAAATTTCCCCCAAGTTAGAATTGTGATTCATTTCAACTATGTTCTGTGTGATACACTGACCCAAATTCACTGAAGTAGTTCTAATTATGCTTTGGTTTATTACTATGACAAGTGTTTTGACCACAGGGGCCATCCTAGAAACAAAGAGAGGTTCTACTAACCTGCCATAAATCTAAAACCTATGTGGGTTGTGTTTTGAACCAAACACACAACTCTAGTGAAATCATAGGATCATTTTTCTAATCTTTATGAAATGCATGGGTAGATAATCATTTTTTAAGAAGTGTTTAAATTGGATAATTGTTGCTTTGATCTTTTCCTTTTTCATAATGAAAAGAGACAGGGTTAACTATTGAGAAGTGGAGATAATCATATACACCTACAGGCTTCCAGCAACCCCGAAAGGAAAAAGCAAACAATCACTAGGAAGCTCACAGCAGAATTCAGGTGAGCAGAAATATGCAAAAGAGTCTAGCTATAAAAGCAAAAATACCCACCACTCAGCCTTCCTGGGGATACCTTCCTTCCCCAGGCAGTGATCATTTAGAAGGCAAGGGATGTAAGTGTGGGATGTTGGATCCCCTCCTTAAACGCAAGACCAGAAGACCTTTGGCTTCCATGAGTTGCTATGGGGAGTGTCACGAAGCTCAAGATGAGCACACAGGCGCCAGCCCTCACAGGAACCTTCTCTAAGGTACCACTTGCTCTTTCAAGTGGCCAGGACAGAGCTGGGGGATGCTGGTCACCGTGACCCAGGTTAATGGATGCCAAGCATCATCATCTATCCAGGCCTGGACCTTGCAGATTTTACCCAACAAGCTTTGTGAAAACCTACTTGACTTAGGGCAGCAATGTTACCACGCATCTGCTTTCCTCAGTGTCAGACGAGAGTCTCTCACGCTGACACCCAGTAACCACGGCTGCAGAAGCTGGCCCAAACTGCCTGTTCCCGGCCCAAAGCCAGGACTAGCTGCCCCAGTTGTCTCCTGTCCAATGTGTGCTCTCCTCAGTTAAAATTCTTAAAGAGTTGAAAGCTCGGGACAGAAAGATAGGAGTATTGTTCATTTCTTTCCTTTTCTTTTTAGTGCCAGTCCCAGGGCTTGAACTCAGGGTCTGGGTGCTATCCCTGAGCTCTTTTGCTCAAGATGAGCCTTCTACCACTGAGACCACAACGTCACTTTCAGCTTTTATTGGCAATTCATTCAATATAATAAGAGTGTCATGGACTTTCCTGCCTGGGCTGGCTTTGAACTCTGATCTTCAGATCTCAGCCTTCCTGAGTGGCTAGGGTTATGGAGTGAGCCACCGGTGCTGGACTGAGTTGTTCATTACTAATCCCTCAAAATGCCAAACAGACTGGCCAGCACCTACAAGGCCATGAGTAAATGTGACTAAAATCAATGAACAATTGGTGAATCCCTAACATGCAATGTTAGGGACACAGGAAAGCGTATGGGAGCCACCACTCTATAGAAACAGAGTCCCCCTTAGTAACAAGCCTGAGGCTCTGCTTCCTCTTAAGTAACCACGTGGATTCCCAGACACCCCCTTAAGCACTCTCCCCATCAGAAGGACAGGGTGCCACCTGGGAGGGGAAATCTATTCAGCTCCAGACATCAACAGTGGATTACAGAGTTCTTATTTGACCACCAGAGAATTAACCAAGTACTTAGTTATACATTTCCACCAACTGCAGCTTCCTAAGGGGGATTTTCTTTACAACCTACTTTGTCTAATTTTCATCTAAGGAATTCTGCCCATTACTTTTAGGCCCCAAACATAGGCAACTTAAACCTGAAGGATAATATTGCCTAATAAATCAGTGTTTCACTCTGCAGAAATGCTGGGACAAACTCAATAGCATAGATTATAGATTTCATAGAATTATGTTGAATACAGAGTCTCCCTCCATGCTCATAATGGACAGAGGCTGTTGTAAGATAGAGACACGAAATGACAGTTCATGCTGCTGATCACAGATACACAACGGGTTCCCTTTGTCTTACTCCTCTATCATCCATATCCACTAACTCCTCTTTACCTTATTTCAATCATTTACATGGTCTTATGAACCAAATTCTCATTGTCTGTGTCACCTAAACCAATTAACCAGCAAAAGGATGGACTGGGGGTATGGCTCAAATAGAACACCAACCTAGCAAACAATGAGAGACAACAAAACCAAGTTCAAATCATAGGGGAAGTACACATCCGAGAGATTTCCCTACAATACAATGAAATCCCAAATTAAAATATATTCATCTTGTTTATTAGCCTATTTGGGAGCATTTGCATGTGCTGTTTTGGTTGTGATAATAAAGTCTCCTTTTCTTCTTACATACAAATTCGCATCACACATTTTTTATGGGGATGGAGGTGGTAATGGAAATTACTCCCGGATGTGTGTAGCCATCAGAATATTCAACACGCCTTCCACTTCACACAAGGAATTGTAAATGTGTTGGCTCAAATTCCTGTTTATTGGACATACAAATTTTGTGGAAGCTGATAAAAATTTGGCCCAGCAGTCCTGAAAATGCTTGAGTCGATGTTTTTCTGCCCCCATGAAGCTTCCCCAGGCATAGCCTTGCTCCCCAGTGACATGACGGCCCTACCAAATGGCAGAAAACCAAGTGTCAAGTGAAGAAATGAAGAGTACTTGTCTTAACTCATTAGAGACTTACACTATTTTTTCTTTTTGCTGATACTGGGATTTGAATTCAATGCATCTCTATGTGCACCTTGCTTCCTCCACAGGCTCTCTATCACTTGAACCGTGCCTCCAGCTTGGCTTTTTGCTGATTATTTTGGTGATGGAGTCTCAAAAAGACTTTCCTACCTGGGATGGCTTCAAAAAGTGATCATCTGAGCCCCATATCTATAGCTACACCTGTAATCCTAGCTATGAGAATTTGGTTCATATCTAAGGATCACGGTTCAAAGCCAGCCCGGGCAGAAAAGTCCCTGTGAGACACTTATCTCCAATTAACTACTCAAAAACTGGAAGTGGCGCTGTGACTCAGGAGGTAGAGTGTTAGCCTTGAGCACAAATTGATTCAGGGACAGTGGCTAGGCCCTGAGTTGAAGCCCCACAACTGACAACAACAACAAAGTGATCATCTGCATTTGAGCTTCCTGAATAGCTAGAATTACAGTGAACTACTGGACCTGGTTTGCTTCACTGTTTTTGAGAGAGAACAAATTCTAAAAGTTCAATTTTGCAAATTAAAGTGACTTGGCAAAGTATATCTAACATTAAACTCTCTGAAACCTGGTACTGACAGCAGACTCTTCCATGTACAATCAAAGTCACAAGTTTAATGGCATGGTGGAGGAAGTATCTGATCTTAATTCTTTCTCCACTGTGTCTAGATATGTGTAAATGTGACTCATGTCTCACATTAAATCCAGAATTGTTCAAGATCGTCAGGTAAGGAACAGCTATTTAAACAAGACAAATGGTAATTATGAGAATAAGTAACAAGAACTGAGTCCTACAGGAAGGGGCAGGGTGCTCCAAAGGAAGGCTTAGTCACTGTCTGCCTTTATTTACCTGCTTCCTTGAGGTCCAAAATAGACACGTTTCCTATCAACCCAACCTGCATGTGATCAGTGGAGGTCCTTGCCAAGTGCAGGAAAATGAACCCATTGGCTTTATGAAAGCAGATGTCAACACCTGGACGGACCACAGTGTACACTCTTTGCGATTAGTCCAAACACAAAAGTAACAGCCGTGTTTCTAATGCCAGAAAAATAATGGAGAATGCTGGACAAATGGATGGACACTCTGTGAACACTCTTCGTTATTTCTCTACAAACAAAAAGTAACAGCAGTGTTTCTAATACCAGAAAAGAAAATGGAGAAGGCCAGAACAATGGTGGGAGGGCTGCACATCACCAAGGCCCGCCCGCATCTTCCAGACACGGAGTGCCATTTCCAAGGAAACGCAGCAGTCAGCTCTGTCTCAAGGAGCCTGGCCCCCAGGCGTGCGAGACACCTTTCTCTACCCGTCTCATTCATGCTCCCGAGAGTCCTAGGAACAACTCTTCAACCCACTTCCAAAACAACATTATGATCAGACATGATTCTCTCCCCACCCCGACAAATCCAAAGTACAGTAATGTGTTAAAACAGAAATCTATAACAGAAGAGCAATTTGTTTGTCTGGCCTAAAATGTCTTTAGCTACTACAATATTTTGAAGTGACCCTTCTGCTGGTGGGGGAAGGAAATGGAGTCAGGTAGAGAGCAACCAGGCTGGTAATGACATATTTTACATATTCTGCGGGATTCCCTCTTCTCCCCTGTCAATGGGGACAGCTTCTTGGGAAAATTCATTAAAAGCTTTCCATTCTCTAGAACAAAACACCCAGGGACATTTCATCAAAGACTTTGAGTGTGTCAGGATTGTCCTTCCCCTTGCATCACGAGGTTAAACAAGCTTATATTTTTTTAGTTTTTAATGTGTGTGTGTGTGTGTGTGTGTGTGTGTGTGTGTGTGTGCAGGGGCTTAAACTCAGAGCCTTGCTTTCTCACTTAGTTTTTTCACTCAAGGGTGGTGCTCTACCACCTGAGTTAGACCTCCAGTTCCCACGATTTCTTTTTATGACCATCGACAACCTAGCCAATTTGGAGAAGGGCCAGTGTGTAAATTTGATTTTAAAAGTGATGACACTTTTCATTAAACTTTATACACCAAGACAGATGTTGCCTTGCAATCATTCTGACAGTGTAATTTCATTTTCAGAGCTATAAACCACAGATGAACATTGTTGTGTTGCTCTCTCCATCCATCCATAGCTTTCCAATATTTAGTTCAGTTCATCCTGATACTTTACCACAAATTGCTCCAGTTCAGATTAGTGAAAATAGCATAATATCCTCTTAATATCATTGAGATATAATACAGATAATAAACAATTCACCCAGTTACAAATGTGTCTCTCTCAATATGTTTAGTATATGGACAGAATTGAGCAAGCATCTCTACAATTTAATTTTAGAATATTTTCAATCATTGCCCAGAGAAACTAGTCCCATTAACAGCTACTCCATCTGTCTGAATATTTGCCAATTCTAAATATTTCATATAATTCTGAATATTTCATATAATGGAATCATGCAAATTCAATCTATAGAGTCTTCTTTCACTTAGCATGGTATTTTTAAGCTTTTTCCATATTACAGCATAAATCGGCATTTCATTCCTATTTCTAGACAAATAATGTTCCATTTTTGGTAGGTCATATATTATTTATCCCTACATAATTAATGAACTTTTGGGTTGTTTGGGCTTTGGGCAATTATGAATAGCTGTGCTGTTACATTCATTCACCATGGAGCTTTTCAATCAATGGATGTAGAAGTGAAATTGATGAGTTTAATGATAATTGTATATGTAATGTTTTGGAGAAACGTCAGTTTTCCAGAGCTCCATGATTTCCTATACTCACCAGCTATGTGGCAGCTTCCCCTTTCTCCACTTTATCTCCAACACTTCTTGTCTTTCTATTGGATTACGAATGTCTCAGTCCTTCTGTGAAGTGATGTGGCATTGCTGTTCTGACTTGCATTCTCTAATAATTAATAATATTGATCATCTTGTTATTCATTTATTGTCCAATTGTAGATCTTCTTTAGAGAAATACCATGTTTATACTTACTATACTTTGTAGCTTCCTTAGCATGTGTTCTAGTCCATTTGTTCAGTTTGTTCCTATTCTCGGGTATTTTATTCATTTCGAGGCTACTGTGAATGAAATTGCTTTACCATATCATTTTCACATTATAGTATATAGAAATGCAATAGATTTTTGTAAATTGATCTTGAATCCTGCCATCTTGCTGACATTGTTTATTAGTTCTCAGAGTTCCATAATGGACTCCTCACATTTTACTACCTACAAGGTCATATCACTGCAAAGAGATAACTTACCTCTTCCTTTCCAACAGAAACTTTTCCTTTCTTGGCAGCCCAATTATCCTGGCTAGAACTTCCCGTTAAATCTTGAATGGGAATGATGTGAGTGGTGGTTCTTATTTTATTTCTGCTTTTCTAGGGAAAGAATCCAGTCTTTCAATGTTAAGAATACTAATGCCATTATCCCTGGAGAAAATTCCTTACATTCTGAGTTCGTTACATGTAAAAAGCTTTGGGATGCGGTTATCTTTCCTTGAGTTGTCTTTGTCTGGTTTGGAAATCAAGATGACAGTATTCTCAGAGTGAGTTCATGATCTTTCCTCTCCCCCCGTCTTTTTCAGAAGAGTTTGCGAAGAAGTTGGTATTAAGTCTTCCAGTGTTTGGAAGAATTCACAAGTGGAACTATCTTGGACAGATATTTTTCTTAATAGATACTTTTAAATTCATAATTTAGCCTTCTTTTAAGTCTGTTGTGCTTCTTATTTCATATTGAATTGTTTTCGAGTATTTGTATCTTTCAGGAATTTGAAAATTCTATCAGTTATCTGACGTATTGATATGTAGTTGTTCAATGCATTTCCTTGGAGTTGTACCTGTGTTTGCAAAGGCATTATAATGTCAGCTCTTTCAGTCCTCATTTTGGCAATTGAAGTCATCATTCTTCACAGCTTGTTGGTCAATTTTGTGGATTTTTATAAAGGAACATCTTTGGCTGGACATCAGCAGCTCATACCTATAATCCTAGCTACTCAGGAGATTGAGATCTGGGGATCAAGATTCAAAGAAAGACTCTTACCTCCAATTAACTAGGAAAAAAGCTGAACTGGAGGCATGGCTACATGGTACAATGCCACCCATGAGTGGAAAAAAAAAGCCAAGAAGGATTGGGAAACCCTGAGTTCAAGCCCTGGAACCAGCATTAAAAAAGGAAAGGAAGGAAAGAAGAAAAGGAGGGGAGAGCAGGGGAAAAGGAAAGACATCTTTTGATCTTGTCCATTTCCTCTATTTCTTTTATTTTCTATTTATTTTATGTCTTTTCTAATTTATTATTCTTTTCTTTATTCTGCTTCCTTTGGATTTAATTTATTCATTCTTTATGTTTTATAGAATAGAAACTGAGCATTTAATTTCAAGTTTTTCTTAGTATCAGATGTAGACATTTATGTAAGAAAAATTTCTCTAGGTGTTATTAAGTATATTCTACAATTAAATTTTAAATGAGTTATTCTATGACCAAATGTACATCTTCCATAGTCCAGGAAAGCTTTTTATGCTATTCTTCTTGAGTTTATTTAGTTTAAAGCATTGCTGATTACATGCTGTAAGACTGAACTCTTTGCCAGAAAATGCAATACCTTAGAGATGCAAAATAAAATACATAATCAAAATTCACACATATTAAAAGTAATTTGAAGCATTTTATCACAGTAGAAGTGAAATGTAGCTTACTGAGAAAGAATAATCCTATACACAAGTGGCAGTGTAAGCCATATTAAACCGAGTAATTAGATGTTACAATAGAGTATATTTTCATTTCAAAGTCCTAATCTCTCACACACATTTCTGTAAATATAGTTTATAATGACAGTTTTCATTCTGCAATCTTATGAGAAATGAATATTATTTGAGTTTCCTTTCCAACTTTATTGGCAATTGTTTAATCGAAATAGTTCTCTTTTTTTATTAAGAGTTATAAACCAGGCTTGGTGACACACTCCTGAAATCCCAGCACTTCAGAGGCTGAAAGCAGAAAATCAGGACTTTAAGGCCAGCATGGACAACATAGCAAAACCTTCTCAAGAGAGCAAAAACGAAAACTGAAAAACAAAAGAATTGTTTTATATTAACTCTAAATACATAAGGGGATGTAGAGGTTTAATAGTATGTCAATATTGTAAATAATGAGACTTTCTTCCTCTATCATTAACGTTTCAGAACACTTTTGCTATTGTTCTTTGTTTTGTTGTGGTGATTATTCGCCATGCTCCTCTTCAGAAATGGAGCTGAATGTCTGGGCATGGGGATGGATTCCCTGAAAAACTCCATGATCTAAAAATCAAGAAGCTGTTTTTGTTGTCAGAATAGGCAGTGTTTGTGAAAGTTGTCCAGCCAGTATGGACTCCCTCCATGAAACAGACATCATCCATTCTGCAATAGTGTTCTTATGTAACAAATCATCTTCTTAGCTTTATATTCTTTTTCCCCTTCTTTCCATCTTTGTTTTGTATATTCATGTGTATACTTTACTTTTTTATACCATTTACTATATCTTTTTGTTTTTGAGGCAAGATCTTGTTCTGTAGCACAGCTGGTCTTAAATTCAGGATCCTCCTGCCTGCCTCTGTGTGTGTGTGTGTGTGTGTGTGTGTGTGTGTGTGTGTGTATGTGTGTGTGTGTGAGTGTGTCCTGGTCCTGGGGCTTGAACTCAGGGCCTGGGGCTATCCCTGAGCTTTTGTGCTCAAGGCTAGTGCTCTACCGCTTGAGCCACAGTTCCATTTCTAGCCTTTGTTGGTGGTTAATTGTAGATAAAGGTCTCATAAACACTTTTCCTGCCCAGGCTAGCTTTGAACTATAATCCTCATATCTCAGCCTCCTGAGTAGCTAGGATACTAAGCATGAGCCAGCAGCATCCAGCTCTCTCCTGCCTTTTTTTTTTCAAACACTACTGGTTGGATGACAGGTGTGGCTCTGCTAGGCTAAGTTCTATTGTATTTTGAGCTCTCAGCACTGTCTGTGGTTTACACTGTGCAGGGCTATTTCAGACTTTCATCGCCTCCAGTAGTAGAGAAATTCATTACATGAAAGGTGTTAAAAAGTTGTGGTTCGTTTTATGCATTGTTTGGAAATTTGATTCTGAGAAAGTGACTTGTTGAGTCAACATGTTGATACATAAAATTGTTGAAATTTCCTCAGCAAAGGAAGAAATTTCCTTTTGCACATTGGCATTTGTGCAAGATAAATGTTCTGTAGCTCTCAGCTCTTTGGGTGACACGCTGTAGGTTGAATTAACCTGTCAAAAACTGATCGTCCATTATAATATTTCAGAGAGCCACAGTTCTAAAGTCAAGTGCACACTATCATGAACCACAGCCACTCATACTTAAGTATTTCACTTTCCAACCTGTTTCTTCATGAATAGAATTTGTGTCAAGAAAACTGGATATCCATATGCAGAAGACAGAATCTGGATTCCTGTCCACCACCTTGCACTAATTTCAATTCAAAATGGATGAAGGACCTCAATTAAAACCTGAAACCTTGAACCTAGTACAGAAGGAATAGGAGACACATTAGAACTTACTGGCACAGAAAGGAATTTTCTGAATAGAGTTCCATATACTCAGCAAATTGGAGAGAGAATCAACAAATGGGATTGCATCAAGATAAAAAGTTTCTGCAAAGAACTTAAGTTACTAAGTTAGAGATGACTATAGAACAGGAAAAGACCTTTGCCAACTATACTTCTGACAAGAGTCTAATATCCAGAATATACAGAAAGCTTAATAGACCCTCAAATAATCAATAGCTAAATAAATAAGTGGGCAAATGAACTAAATAGAGACATCTCATAGTAAAAGAAAAAAAATAGCCAGTAGATACCTGAAGAAATGCTCAACATCTCTGGCTGTACACATAAAAACAACATTGAGATTCTATCTCTCCCCCAGAAGAATGGCCTCCATGAACAACATGCAAAAGATGCTAGTCAGAATGGGGAGGGAAAGGAACTGCAATGCACTCTTGGTGGGAATGTAAACTGTGTAACCACTGTGGGAGACTCATAAGAATTAAACACAGAACTACCCTATGATCCAGCAATGCCATTCTTGCTTAACCAGAAGATAAGAAGCCACGAGATGGTAAAGACACTTGCTCTCCATGTTGATGGATACACTATGCACTCCAGCTATGTTAGCCCACATGCCCTTCAACAGAACAAGTGAAGAAAATGTGAGATATAACTACAGCCAGATACAGATAATAGAATTTTACTCATCCATCAGGAAGACTGATATTGTGTCATTTTCAGGGAAATGGGAAAAATTATGTTTAGTGAATTAAGTCAGTCTCAGAGAGCTAAAGCATGCATCTTTTTGTCATACATGGAAATTAGATCTGAATTGTAATCATACACAGATTCATTTGTGTCTATACATAAACATATTAACTGAAGTATGGTGTCTGCAGGGGTGGATTGTGAGGGTGTAACTCCTTTGAACAACTGACTTAGAGCGTAACAAAATAAATATCAGGAAGCTGGAACATATATTGCTTGGGGAAGGGGTTGAGGTCAAAGGGATGGAGGGCAGACAGAGGAGAGGAGAAAGATGTACAAATGCAGTCATCATATTCAACGTACATACATGAAAATGGAACTGCGTACACTGTGGGGCTGAGGGGTTGGGAAAGATGGGGGAGAAGGATGGAAGGTTGACACTGATCAAGGTGCATTGTACTCCCTGACATGTGAGCTGAAACCCATTGACAATTGCTCACAATTTGTCTGCCAAAAACATACACCTGTGGAGAATGGACTATGGCTAACGTAATAGAGCACTGGCCTAGCAAGTGCGAGGCCTTGAGTTCAGCCCCGAATTCCACAAAGAAATGATGCAGAGGATTGTATGCTTGTCATTAATGTATATGCAAAAATGTTATGCTAATATTGCCTATTTTATTATGTGTAACACCTGCTCTTTATCTTATTATGTTTCTCACATAAATTGCTTTTAACATGTAACTAAACATCTTTTGAAACTATTTAAAATTTTTGGCAAAAGTACATTTTCAGAACTTTACACTTTTAAAAAATCTGATCTTTCAAGGGACTGGGAATGTAGCTTAGTGGTAGAGTGCTTGCCTAACATGCATGAAGCCCTGGGTTTGATTCCTCAGTACCACATACACAGAAGTGGTACTGTGGCTCAGTTGGTGTTAGCCTTGAGCACCCAGGACCTGAGTTCAAGCCCCCAGGACTGGCAAAAAAAAGGGAAAAAATCTGACCTTTCAAAAAATATGGCACCCAAGATTTTGTCTTTTGAGAGTATGGCTCAAACCCAATGAAATAGGCCCAGAACAGTGACAAAAAAAACTATCTGTACAAAGAGATACACTGAAAAACACAATAGATAAATCAAACTAGAAGCCTTTCAAAGCATGCTCAAGTTACCCACAGAAATCTAGGGACAAGAAAACAGAGAAGCAAAAACTACAACCACCAAAGAACTAGGAAATAAATTGTCAGCTTTCACCCCTCACACACCAGTAGTTACAGCAAACATAAACTAGTAGATGCGCTGATTAAAAACCAAGTATTGGCAGATGATTGCAAAAAAAAAAGCAGCTGGATTTGGAGGGTACTGAGCCTCTCAACGGCATGCCAGTGAATGCCACCTTCCTGACTCCTCCACCTGTCCAGTGAAGGGCAGCCTGACGTCACCACGGATCTCATAAAAGCCATCTGCAATCGAGCAGCAAGCACAGAGCTCAAGTGGTCTCCCATGTGTTGGAATGAACAAGGGGGAAGAAGAAAAGAGAAGGAACACACCAAGATGCTCCTGCCTTTCCATGTAGTGACAGATAGAGTCCACATTCCCAAAGTTATGGGAGTACATAGCACATCGTCCTAAGTCATGTTGATGTTTTATCAGCACTAGTGTTTTACCTTCCTCCATCAACGTTTTTACTAAGAGAGAGAAGTGAAATGCCCACACTAGCTTCTGGAAGAACTGATTTGGGGAAAACAAAAGCAAAAAAAAAAAACAAAGGCACAATTTTGAGAAGTGACTGACAGACTAAAACTATCTATTTATAGATAGATAGTATACATATATACGTATATATGTTAATAAAATCAATTAAAATAAATGTGATTAAACTTCTGAAATGGCCAACTGTCACCTAATTCAAACAGGACTAGTATATAGTAGGCAAAGTGTTATAGCAATACTAGAATCTAAGGGTGAATATGCTTTCTGGTATTTATGAGATTCAAAGTAGAATAACATAAGAGTTGTATACGGTATTATGAACTAAAACTACAAAGGCAGATGCAGAAAGTGAAGGTATTTTCCCAATGCAATACACAAGCTTGAAAATCCACAATAATACTGAACTCGAAAATGAACCGAGGGGAAGTAGCACTGTAGCTCAAGTGGTAGAGCGCTCGCCTTGAGCTGAAGAGCTGAGGGACAGCGCCCAGGCCCAGAGTTCAAGCCCCACGACCGACCAAAAAAAAAAAAAAGAAAATGAACCGAGGACTCCTTTGGGGGGAAAAAAAATCAAAGCATTTTTAAAAATCCTTATTGTAATTAAATAATCTAGCTGGCAAGACTTTTATGTTAGTGGGGAATAAAGGAAATAACCCGTAGAAAAGAAGAGTTCCTTACTAATTTCTCTGAGGAAAACAATGGTGCCAGAGATATTCATGCAAAAACACAGCTTACTGATAGTCACTGATGAAGAAGAATACGGGGGAAGAATGCAGCCATCGTATTCACTGTATATCCTGGGACACTAAGAAAGCTGAGGGGGTGCTTGTGTTGGGAGGGACGGGGACCTTCCTAACCTTCGCTTCTAACATCTTCGTCAGCCACACTAAAAACTAATGAGCAGGCTTTGGAAGAACAAATGTTAAGTCCACAATGCTTATGATCAGAAATTATTTCATTTCTATCTCCAAAACATATCATCAATGAGAAGAAATAGGAGAGAGATCAGGTGATAATGGTGTCATCAGAGAAGGCTGGCGGCGAGTCAAATTTAATATGATGACATCCGATTGGAACAAAAATAAATCGCCTCAGCTTATAGCCAAAGAAAAGTACAGCATGGGAAGGCAGGTTGGGCTTATCATCCAGCTTATCGCCAGACAAGGACATTATAAAATCTGATGAGGAAAGGATAAAAGATGAAAATAGCATCCGCGGGGTTGGGTAATAGTAAAGGGGTGATGTAGTACTTGCTCAAGAGCCAAAACTTGACAGAGATACAGCAGAGATTGGTCTGACTCGATATTGTATTTACTTTAGGAAAGATGAATCCAATGGAAGTCTAGAAGCATCAGAGAAATCAATAACTAAATTACAAGAAGACAAAAAATGTAAGACCCTCCCAGGCTTGTGAACACTGGTGGATGGCATTTCTGTTGAATAAGTATCTTTTCTTAAAGACTAAAAGCTTGATCTCTTCATTGAAAATATAATACATCATTGGGTAGCTGAGCAGGACTGTAGTACATTTAGATGATTGGATTTGCTGAAAGCCCTGTTCCAATTAATAGTGGGGGTCAGATACCAAGACAATAATAATGATGTGATTACTTAGACGGAATTCGAAGAAATGCAGTGTGAAGAATTAGTGTCTTGTTGGTACATGCACTAGTTCAAATTAGGACTAAGAGCCATAACTTAAAGAGAAATATAAAACAGTGGTTTTCATTAAGACACTAAACTGAATAGAAAATGAAATAAAACATTATCAGGGGTAACTGAGACATTTCAGGTAAAGCCTGGTGATTGCATTCAAAATCTTGAAATCATAATGGATGTGGATCTATTCTATTTAGATCTCAAAAATTCAACCTGAGATTAATGGTTTATCTGAAAGAAATAGAAGTTTTTATTAAACAGCTCCTGAAAAAATTAGACAATAAAACGAGCTAGAACAGAATGCAGCAAATTAAAAGCACGGTTGTAATTTTAGAAAAGAAAACTTTATAGAGAGAAAACGCAAACACTGAATAAGATGTTAAATAAGATGACTATGGGAGCTCTGACTTAAAGATGTCAGAGTTTTAATCATGTAGTGTCAAGTGGGCAGGGCATGGTGGCACAAGCCTGTAACTCCAGCTATCCAGGAGGTGGAGGTCACAAGGGTCATGGTTGGAGGGCTGCCATAGAAAAGGCAGGAGACGCTACCTGAAAAATAAATAAAGCAAAAATGGTTTGGGGGTGCAGCTCAGGCATCACACAGTGCCTGTCTAACAAGCATGAGGATCTGAGTTGAAACCCCAATACTATCAAACAACCAAGAAAATAAATTGACCAGGTAGAATGTGTTTTGTATCTTTACTTCATACATTGAGGAAATGTAGAATGGGAGACTACAGATAAAAGCAAGTATATGAAGAACAAAAGCAGTTTTCAAGAAACAACACCATCATTTCTGTTCTGGCCCTGCCAATTTCTCTGTCTTCACCATTATCACCGCTAATACAATCAGTCTGTCTCCTTAAAGTTCCTCAGTGGGTAAAAACCCTCATTCCTTCTGACTCAGCCTGGCATTCAAAACTTTCTAATAACAAATCAATTCGTACTGACTCTCCAGCCCATTTTAATTCAAGTCAAATTCATGCTCAGCTCTCAAACCATTCTTCCCTAGAAGAGCGTCTTCTGTTCTTATCTGATTTGTTCCCACCGAGGTTTCAGCCAGGATACCAAGCAGAGAGTAGCAGTGTCAGCAAACCATCTTGGCGTCCATACTATCCATCCTCTATAGACCACACCTGCATTTCAGAGTGGGATGCCCCCCAAAAATCTCTTTGTTTTTCCTCCAAGATCAAAGCCACTTACCTAGACGTGGAATCAATGTTGAGGTTATCCTGTGCTTTTCTACCAATCAATGCCTAGACAGAGCCAATTTCAAGCTCAGAAAGAAACATCTTAATGCCAGAGCTACCAGAGTGCCTGCCCCCAAAGGAAGGTATAGTCAAACAGGGAATGACGAGCAGAAAGGAAGTTTGTGAAATGCTGCAGTCTTCCAAGCTCAACGGGTGCCAGGGGAACCCCTAAAAGCAGTGCTCATCATGAATGAGTGAGCCTTGTTCATCCATGTATTCATGTAAGCAAATCTAAGTTGGTCTAAAGGGTTGAGAGCCATCCGGGTGACAAAGGATCCTAAACAAGCTGAGAGGCGGTAGAAGAGACTTGTTCAACCAACTCCATGTTTTTAAAGATCAGAAGAAGGGCATGATCAATGAAGTTGAAGAAGTGAAAAGTGACATCTTGACATTTCTCCGTTGCCATGTGAAAGACTTAATATTTAATTGTCTGACACCAATAACGAAGAAGAAGACTTGGTGCCCATGAAAGGAGGACACTGGCCCCTGCTGAGTGGGATGTTCTGGGGGGTGGGGTAGTGGGTATCTCACTATGAGTGAGCCGTGTTGGGTCTTCACACCGAAGCTGAGCAATGCATTCACCTCAGTGGTGTCAGTAGTTTTGGGGAACCATGCTCAGCAGTGTCTTAGTTCCATGTGCAATGTCCAAACTAGGTGGAAGTAAGGCCCAGAGGGAGAAAATACATCCAGGGAAATAATTCGATCTACCTCCCTTGCCCCCCCCCCCCCCGCCAGACCAAGTGGCATTTGTATCTATTTAGTTCCCGAAACAATGAGGCTTTGCTCTGATGTTACGTGCAAGTATTGGAACTCATGAAGCATTTCCTCAGGGAATCGGGGTGGCACACAGCAGCCAAATCCTCTGTGTGCCCCTGTAATTCACCTACAGGAGTCAGGCACCCTGAATTTCCTGATACAGGAAGGTACTTGATCAATGAAGGCAGAGACTGAGTCAAATGAACTCTACGAAAGACATGATGAACTCTACAAAAGAAACAGTACTTCAAGGTAGGTCCAGTACTCAAGGGGGAGGTGTCACTTCGGATGTGACTCTCCAAGGACCTTCCTCTTCCCATTCCCTGCCTTTTGCTTTTCCCACCCTCATCTGCATTCGTAGCCAAAGGAATCAGCCAGCATTGTGTGCCTCCATATGTGTGTTCTAAAAGTCATGTGACTGTACTGTGGAATTCTTCCCACGAAGTGAGAGCCAAGTCAACACGCCCAAAACGTGGAGCCGCCATCCACCCCATTCCAAGGATTCGTAGTTTAAGGAAGAAATGATACACGACGAGAGTTCTGAGGGTGTATGCAGAGAAAGAAGTACGCATTCAAACAAAGTTTCTTCCTTTTCTTTCCCTTCCTTTTTCTCTTGATCATAACTCCTCCGACCCCTCACCTTGAGGTAAAAGTAGAAACTGGAGCTGCCTTTCAAGGAAGGAAAACCTGAGAAGCTAGAGCAGCATCCCTATGAAGATTAGAAAATCCTATCCTTTACCACCAACACCTAGAATACTAAAAGCACTCTTACATATGGAATTTTACTTCGATTATTTTAAATACATTTAATTTCAAATCATTCTGTCTTTAAGACCACACACAATATAAAGATAAAATGAGAAAAGCCGGGTGTGACTGGCTCACACCTGTCATCCTAGCTACTCAGGAGGCTGAGATCTGAGGATCACGGTTCAGTCAGCCCTGGCAGGAAAGTCCATGAGACTCTTATCTCCAATAAACCACTCAGAAAACTGGAAGTGGTGCTGTGGCTCAAGTGGTAGAGCACTCTCCTTGAGTTGAAGAGCTGAGAGACAGCGCCCAGACAGAGTTCAAGCCCCATGACTGACAAAAAAAAAAAACAACTTGAGGGTGTGAGGTCCACTCCTGGATGGCAAGCAGACTCCACCCTCCTTGCAGCAAAGTCTCCACCCAGTACCTGCGTTACCTAGGCAACTGGCACACCTGGAAGAGGTCACATCTGCATCCTCTGAGGTCACATCTGAATTTGATGTGGTCACACCTTTCTCCACCCATACCCTAGATAAGGCCTAGCCCAGGCCCAGATGCTCTCTTTCCCAGCTCTTTCCCAGCTCTCTCTCTCTTTCCCAGCCCTTTCCCAGCTCTCTTTCCCAGATCTTTCCCAGGCCTTTCCCAGCCGCGAGGAGGGCCAACATGGCCTGGTGGCAGCCAGAACGATGAATAAACCTACCCCTGACCTGAATACCACGTGCGTGGTGCTATTCTTACTCGGCTACCTCTTTTTAAAAACTTAACAGAGGGAAAGCTGGGCACTGGTGGTTCACACCTGTAATCTTAGCTATTCAAGAAGCTGTGATCTGAAAATCATTGTTCAAGGCCAGCCCAGACAAGAAACCCTGTGAGACTCTTTATCTCCAGTTAAACAGCAAAAAGCCAGAAGTGGAGCTGTGGCTCAAGTGGTAGAACACTGGCCTTTGAGCAGGAAAGCTCAGAGACAGTGCACACCTGCATGCACACACACACACACACACACACACACTCTCTCTCTCTCTCTCTCTCTCTCTCTCTCTCTCTCTCTTAAGGTAAAAAATCAAACTTATGATAAAATTGAGTTTATCCTTCCAAAATAACTGTATGGGTTTGGCCAACTTTTACTAAGTAAAACATAAACAGTTATTTTTGGCTATAGGTTCCTTAGTTTTAAAAAAAAGCCCTTTTGGTAGAGGAAAGTATCTTCTTGTCTGACAAATTCACAAAGCATAAAATATTAAAGATGCTAAAATGGAAAAAGACAGAATTTCTCCACATATCCCTCAGACCAAAGAAGGCATATTCTGTCAGTGCTGAAAGGCATGCTGGGAAGTTCACCCCCTTGACCCTAAACAATCTGTGCTTTAAGTAAACCTAAAATTATTTAAATACTGTTTCCAATATCAATAACACTCAAGATGCAAGAAATCAAATCCCAGCTATGATTAATAAAATGAAATTCAATACTGAACTGCTACATATTACTAAAAAAACCACATGAATTCAGTAAAAAAAATGTAAAAGAAAAGAAGAGCTCTAAATCAAAACATCATTAGTATAAATTAACTAATTCTAGCCCAGGGAGAATAAGCTCTTTAAAATATAATTTTTAATATGGAACATATTAATAATTTATAATGAAACATTTTGAATATACAACATTGACTTAGAAGATATATATTATTAATCATAAATAGCAACTATTAAAGTATTATTAAAGGAAACTAAATGTTTTAAGCAACAAATTCTCACCATTTAGAAAGTGGTACTGCAAAATTAAATGTTTAAGAAACAAATTGATATTCCTGCAAACTTGAGGGAGAATTAGAATAAAATGTTAATATTTTAATAATATCTAATTCTTCCACAGAAATGAGGTTTGCTTTTTCTTTTTTCTATGTCTGTTTAAATTATCTAGACATTCATGGATTTAATCATTCTTAAGCTGCTCCTAAAAGTTAGGAAATATTCACTTATTAATATTCATATTCAAGTATTAATATTAATATTCCATTATTCTCAGTCTCTCTTCCCTTTGTTTTTGCTTTTTGTTAGTCATGAATTCAGGGCCTAGAGCTTTTGTGCTCAAAGCTAGTGCTCTACAGCCTGGGTCACAATTCCACTTTAGCTTTTTTGGTGGGTAGTTGGAGATAAGACTCTCACAGACTTTTCTGCCTGGGCTGGCTTCAAACCATGATCCTCAGATCTCGGCCTCCTGAGTAGCCAGGATTACTGGTGTGAACCATCAGCACCTGGCTGCTATATGCTTTAAAGATAAGCATCATTGGTTGTTGACTTCTACATTACCTTTACGTAGATGCACAACAGAGTTTCAATTCAGGATGTCAGTTTATAAGTGCAATGCATCCTCCCCCATCCTAGCCAACGCCACCCCTTCCCTCAGGCTACCTGGCCCCAAGTTCACATTTGTACATTGCATATCATGACTGTATTTGCCTACCCTTCCTCCCTCCATTAACCCACTTTCCCTCACCCTGACCTCATCCCCCTCTGACTAAACATGTGTCAACTTCCTAGCACACGTTTTGTTCAACTGTAAGTTAGTTGTTTAAAAGAATGGGAATCCTGCCCTGTGCGTGGCATGCTCTAGACACTCTGCTTCTGTCTACATGCATGCAGCCCTGTATATATTTCCATAGGTCTAACTTCTACATATGAGAGCAAGCACATGCCCTCTGTCTCTCTGAGCCTGAATTGCTTCATTTAATGCAAGTCCATCTATCTCTCTGCAAATGACATAATAAACTCCTCTCTCTCTTTCTCTCTCCCTCTCTCTCCATGTATAGATAGACAGACAGACAGACAGATAGTCTGTGTGCATGCATATGTGTTCATATATGTATATGTGTCTGTACTTTGTTCAATCCACTTGTCTAGGGCCTCTGGGTTTTTTCCATAACTTGGCTATAGTAAATCATTCCACAGTGAACATGGGTGTTCAAGTGTCTTTAGCTGCATCCCACTTGCTTAATGAATGGCTTTATCAGGTAATACCACAAGCCCAGTTGTCCATTCCAGCATTGTGGCCACATGTTACTCCCCTGCCATAATTGATAGTCCCACTTGTCTTCCAGAGTGTGGTATGCTGCAGTGTTGAGTAGCATATTTATCATTATTTCTTCGAACGTTCTTCCTAGGACTCGGGCAGCCATCCCCTATCAGAAGCTGAATGCTTGTGTTTGATTAGAGAAATAAGCTCAGGCAGTAGCAATCATAGCTGCCATTCAGCAAAAGAAAAGGCACCTGAAAGACAGTAGCTGACCTTTTTTTTTCCTATGTGTTGGAGGAACAGAATCCCATCCTTTGGTTAAGAATCTGTCAGGAATTGTGTCTATTCATTCATTCCTTCTCAACTGCTGACACTTGTAAATGAAGAAGTCCACTTCTTACCCAGGAAGAGTCTACAGTCTGAACCTGTATAATGTCCAGACAAGACTTTGTGCATGCCTTAAATTCAGCAGATAGATGGGATTCATTTGAGGAGATTCGGCTATAGATCTCTTGCATAATGCTTGAATTGGGGAAGCAACATTAGATGAACATTTATTTAGTTCAAACTATGTGCCAAACACTTTCACATCTCATATTTCATTAAAGCTTCTTGTCTTCTCTAGGGTAATTGCCTTTAATCCCCTTTTAAAAGTTAGCTAAATTGGGAGGCATTTTTTTTCCTAGACTCACACAGTGGATATAAATAAACTCTGTCTACACTCCATCATCCTGTTGTGACATAAAACCTCCTTTAGTCTTCACAATATTGAGGGCAATGCACGGTGCCTTCCAAAGAAAATAGCGGTGAAATCCACAGAGTCCTCGCCGTAGTATTACAAGTCTCTTTGTGAGAGAGTTCTCCATTTCTAAAGCATATGAATCTCCCAGGATGAGACTAAATACATACAGAGACAACTGCTCTTGTCTCACTGGGGAACTGTAGAAGTTCCTGTATACAGAGACTCCACTGAATCGTAGGTGGAGAGTTGTCAACCATCTCAGACCAGACAAGAAGAAAACCTGCTTCCCTGGGGCTAAGATAGACTTATTTAACAGAGCTAAAAAAAAAAAAATCAAAATCAGAAATACCTGCATTTTATTCAGGAACACTCAGAAATGTGTAGAAAAGGAGGGATCAGTGAAGTCTGCAATTGAGTACTAGTTAAAAAAAAAAATTTCCCCAAATAGTCCTACGCACTGGTGTGGAAACACAGCAGAGTCAACATAGTTGAGGAGCAACAGCTGTCGTGATCAGACACAAATTTTAAAAGTGGATGGCACAGTAGTATGGTGTCATCAAATCTTCCAGCCCTGGGAGCAAAATGATAAGACATGCTCTTTTCCTTTCTCTTCATTTTTCATTTGCAGGTGCAGTCATTTACAACTAAATGGCAGGAATGTCTCTCACACAAGCAGTTAATATGCACGAAAAATCTCCCAGTAACCAGATGGCATGCATTTCATACCAAGCTTGTTGAAATAAGAACTAAAATCATCTGCCAATAAGTTGCATGGCAGTTTTCCACTGTCTCCTTAGGTGACCCCATTTAAGATCTTGAGTTTTTGAGGTTAGAACGCTTATAAATATTCAGTTCTTTGTGACTCATTTTCGAGGCTGTGGTAGAGTAATTATAGAATAATTATAGTTAACCATCAATGAAGATATTCTGACTTTAGCTCATGTTAGGTTACACTTTTTTTTTCCATTACTAACCTCTTGTTTTTCAATATGCTCCTCAGAGTGTCACCTACAAAAATACAGATTAAGAGAAAAAAGTCGTGGGCAGTGTTATTTTTTTCCCTTTGACTAGTGATATTATCACCGTGAGTCTGGAGCTTGAGAATGTTCTATTAAAGTATAGAAATTACACTTTATGACTTTTTAATATAATAAACATTATTTTGGCCCAAGTAGTATATGTTGCTGATGCTTTTGTTTTCCCTTGGGACACTATTCCTACCCTTGGCCCATCCCTAGCTTGCAGAGGAGGGGAGGGGGAGCTGATCTAGACCTGTCCAATCAGTATGTCTCACAGAATTATGACCCAGGACGGTCACATGTTCCATCTCAGCCAATCAGATCCATTGAAAAACAATGGGGAATTCTTGATGAAATTCTTAAGGAGAAATGCCTTTTTGTTAGGGAAGATAAACATGGAGCTGTGGGTACATATTTTCCTGCCATGTAACAGAGCTTGTTTGAGAGTAAAGACAAAAGACAAGAAGGAATGAATGCCTCAGAGATGGAGATCAAAAGAAAAGGAGAGAAGATGAGAGAAAGTGAATGGGAAAGGAGAAAAAGAAGAGAGAGAGGAGAAAAGAATAACTCGAACTTCTAAATGCAACTGGAGGCTAATTCTGCATCCAAGATGATGATGAGTTTTATTTTTAGTTGGAAGCAATAATACATTCCTTGTTGGCTTATGTGAGTGTGAGCTGGGTTTTCTGCTGTATGCAACCTTAGAAGGCTTGAGTAATGTGTGTAGCAAATGATATTTGTGCTCTGTTTTATTCTGGCAGGGGAAAAAAAAATAAACGATGTGTTCTCAGGCATTGATTAAACTCCTCTCTGGGAATTTTCTACTCAACTTTTGGAATCGAAATCATTTTCTTGGAAGTACAAGTCAAAATTCTTGTTCTAGCTAAATTCACCAAGATATGGATGGCTGGTTTTCCTGCTCTCACACTGGGAGACAGTCTGGTGAGAATGAGTAGAGTTGGATAGGGACGTTCTCTTGCTCATGAATGGCTTGTTATTGTAAAACATTTGTATGCATGGACAGCAATGTCAGACGCTGCAGGGTTGTTGTGTTTGGTCCCGTATGGGAAAGAAACCAATCTCTTTCCCCTAAGAATAAAATTCTATGTCAGATGCCCGTGAGACTTATGAGTTCCTTTGTCCTTTTGGGTTCGGCTTTCAGCTTCATTTGTTCAAAATGGCCCTGAATGGATTTATGAGGCACTGCTGGCCTCTCCAGACCATTTTTCACAGGCACTGTTTCTGCCTCCTCATTCTCTTCATTTCAGTCCAGTGTTTCTCTTTATGTACCTCATACCTTGTTCACACAGGACTTCTCATTCTCCAACTTCACTTTGTCCTGAGTTCCTTAGCATTTTCCCTCTCTTTCAAAGGCTGCTATCTGTTATGCAAGCTTTTCTTTCATGTTTAACTCATCTGTGTTTCAAATACTATATATATATATATATATATATATATATATATTTCAAATACATTACAAAAAATATACATGGCAAAAAGAAAATCCTTTCCAGCCCCATACTCCATGAATCATTAGTACCACCTGCCTCTTTATCTCGTTCTTGTCTCCTTGTGATGAGATTTAGTGCAAGAATTATTCACTTCTTGAATAATTAATTTCCAAAGCCAGGTAATCCTGCGCTTCATCTCCATCTACTAATGCTTGCCAGCATTCAAGATGGCAGATGATCCAGCAACATAGGTTGCAGCTGCCCAGCCCAAGGCTGTGCAGTAGATGAAACTCTTGCTGAGTGAAGCCAGTAAGGCTTGCAGTTTCTTAGGATTGCTATAGTGTAACCAGCATAGTTATTGATGGTCTGTCTCATCAGTTTTATTTAATTTTCAGTGTCAAAAAGGAAGGCACTTTTAGAGCATCATCAGAGTTTTCCAAGTATCCCTTCACTTCTAATAGGCAAAAACATGCTTCTGCCTCCCTGAAGATGATAAACTTGAAAGCTAGGTCAATGTTTCCTCTCCTTATCCTGGACCATCTTAACTTCCTTCAGCATCTCACACCACTGACCACGGACTTTTGCTGTAGCGTTTGGAAGTTCTCACCGCTTCCTTTGCTCATCTTCTAGGAGAGTTCTCCTTCCTCTGAGAGTCTGGCGTTCCCATTTCCTGCACTGATTCTTCTTCAGTTGCCAAAGTCTCAGTCCTTGCGGGCCCATATAATGAGAGACCAGAGTAGGCCATGAGATGTGAGAAGACCGAGGTGAAAATTCCAACGTAGCCACTTACTAGCCAGTCACTTCTTCAAGTCTCAAATGCCTATTCAGCAGAATAGGAGAGTAGCAGCTTACTCAAAGCCATGTTGGACCGTTTACCAATACAGAGTGCAAAATGCCTGGCCGCAGAGAGGACTACATCAGAGAGATGTTAACGTGGTGAAATCCAGAGACTCCAGTCTCTATACCTTGCGGGGCTGGGGGGCCGGACACGCAATGATTTTCTTTTTTTTTAATTTTATGTTATTGTAAAGATGCTGTACAGAGTAAGGCGATGAGTACATTTCTTCCCAAGCATTGTTACCCCTTCCCTTGTTGCTCTCACACTATCCCTTCCCGTCTCCCTCACTCCTCCCCCTCCCCGGAAGTTGTACAGTTCATTTCCAATACACTATCTTGTGGGGATCCTTGTTACAGTGGGTCATCCTGAGATTTTCTTTCAACAGGGTCTGCTCGTAGTCAAAAAAGCTTCAGAAATCACAGAAGTCTCCGTGCTGTCTAAGCATTGTCCCCTCAAGAAGTATAACCCCACGTCCACGTGACCTTTAGTTATAATATTATAGAACAGGATTTTTTCAAAGTTCAGATATGGGTCCAAGAAACTCAATATATACTATTTTTCTGTTCTCATCTAAATGTGGGAATTCTTATGGTACAAATATGTCACCCGCCACCCAAGTTCAAGGTGGCTGTTGTTCAGATAGTCTAAACAATCGCTGCCATGGAATTCTGGAGACATTTCCTCGCCTGCTTCTGTGAGCCAGATGTGTGTGACCCCCTCAAAAATCATCTTCAAGCTTCAGCCTCTGTGAGAAGTGGAGCTCAGTGCAGGTGATTAGCTCCTGGAGGCTCTGTCTTCATGAATAGGATTAGTGGCCTTTTAAGAGATGCCTGAGGAAACGCATTTACCCTTGCGCCATATAAAGACATGTTGATGGAGCCATTAAGGAAAGCAGTGGCCCCTTCCACATGTTAATGCTTCTGGCTCAGAGCTCAGCCTTCCCAACCTCCAGAACTACAAGCAGTAACCATCTGATAAATTATTCACCACATTTCATTATAGCAGCAGGAACAGGCTTAGACATCGTCTCATTAACTGGATTCATGAAGCTCATATTGTTTGGCCCAAACCTGTATTTATCTCAAAAGTAAAACTAAGGCTGACGGAGCCCATGCCTCCAAAAGGCAAAGAGCAGTTAAAGGCTGTTGGTAAAATAGATCTGAGAACAGGTTACTCACTGGTACGCAACTGGAGAGATTGTCAGCTACAAAAGGAGAAGGTCCAGCCTGGAAACAAGAACCAACACCTTTAGGTAAAAGAGTTTCGGGGGAGGGGGGCAGAAATAGGCCATTCTCTGCTCCGAACTAAGGCCTACTTTTTGTTCAGAAGTAATATCCTCCCATTATGTCAAGATCATCAGTTAGAGAAGCAGATGACAGGGAATGGGATGAAATGAAATGCTATGTCCCTGGCCAGAAAGTCCTTGATGGTCAATTTAGAAATATTACTACAGTAGAAAAACTTCCACAGGAGCAAGTGAATAGAGAAAGACAGAAGAATTCCATCTCGATCACCTCTGCTATGTGAGTGACTGCTGGGAAGGCCTTGAAATTCCTATGTCTTAGTTTCTTTATAACTGAAAAAAAAAGACTAATTCATAGTATATGCAACATAGAGTTGTTATAGGAATTGAATAAGATAATGCAAAAAAGTACTTAGTACAGTGTCTGCTTTCTATAGCCATGTTCTAATTCCACTTATCATTACTACTACTGCTGCGGCTGCTGCTATAAAGAATGGTTAGTATTCATTGAGTTCCTTTGCTACCCCCATGCACAGTGTGAAGACATGTGTAAACATGTGTATGCTGTGCTAGGGCCTGAGCTCAGTCTCTCTCTCTCTGTCTTGTCTTTCTTGCCCAAGGTTGATGCTCTACTCCATTTCTGGCTTTTTGATGGTTAATTGGAGATTAACAGACTCACAGACTTCACTGTGCAGGCTGGCTTCGAACCTTCATCTTCAGGTTTCAGTCTCCGGAATAGCTAGATTACAGGTGTCTTAAGGCATGTTCCACCACAACTAGTGCTTTGGTTTTTGTTTATTTGTTTTTTGTTTTTTGTCAGTCATGTTTTTTGCCTGGGCCTTGGCACTGTCCTTCAGCTCTTCAGCTCAAGGCGAGTGCGCTCTACCACATGAGCCACAGCATCACTTCTGGCTTTCTGGTGGTTAATTGGAGATAAGAGTCTCATGGACTTTCCTGTCTAGGTTGGCTTTGAACAGTGATCCTCAGATCTCAGCCTCCTGAGTAGCTAGGATGACAGGTGTGAGCCACTGGTGCCTGGTTTGGTATTTACTCTCCTCTGGGTTCTATAAGGAAGGATTTTTGCTTTTTTGCTCCTTAAGATTTACTATCCTGTGGGGCTGGGAAGGTGGCTCAGTGGTAGAGCGCTTGCCTTGCATGCCTGAGGCCCTGGGTTTGATTCCTCAGCACCACATAAGCAAAAAGAAAAAAGCCAGAAGTGGCACTGTGGTTCAAGTGGTAGAGCGCTAGCCTTGAGCTGAAGAGCTGAGGGACAGCGCCCAGGCCCAGAGTTCAGGCCTCACAACCGGACCCAAAAAAAAAAAAAAAAAGATTTGCTATCCTGAATCTTGTTGTCTAGATGTGTAATTAAGCATACTCAATAATGCGTTATTTCTATCACAGTCAAGATGACAAAGATCACAGGGCCTACTTTCTATTTTTAGTGATGGCCATACAAAGACTGGTGCTCAGGGACTGTCCAATCACTGAGCACAGGAATGAATTATCAGAGCATTCAGCTTCCTCCCGCATTCTCAGCAGAGGCCTTCCCTCCTGCCTCGAGCCTTCCCTCCACCTGGAGCCCCGCCAGCCCACAGGGTGCTCCACCCCCTCATCCAAGTCTCCAGGCCCACACTGGGAGGATCTGCCCCCAGGTCAGCACGTGACTCAACCTTCTGCCTTCCAGAAACTTCTGCCACCAGTTCACCCAATGATGACTTCCCCCCCTCTCTGTCTCTCTCTCTTTCTCTCCCTATCCCTTGCTATCTCTCTCCCCTCTCCCTCCTCTCTCCATACCCTCTCCCTTCCCCTTTTCTAACTCTATGGAACTCATCCGTCAGAACAGACCATCACTTAGCCCTGCTTGGTGAGCACTTGGGGTATAAATATACAATCCTGAATCCCTATTATCTGACAATTAACCTCCTCTGTGAAAATAAGCAACAGCCGCCGATATCCCTGCCTCTCAGGGAACGCCATCCTGGTGACCTAGATAATAGAAATCTTCTTCTCAAATTCTCAAAGGCTTCCTGTTTCAACCACAGAAGATGCCACCCCTGCAGTGACCCATGGAGGCCTCCAAAGGTGTCCCTGCCAAGAGGCATGTGTACGTATTCTTCTTTTACCCGGGATGATCTCTCATGAGAGATCCCAGCTCAGTTCTGGTCCTGCATTCCTCTCTGCAAAACCTGCACCAGTATTTCCAGGGTCCTGACATTTCTCCTGCTTGTATTTCCTAGCATTCCTCTTCTCACGATACAAGATTCCCTGCTTTTACTGATTTACTCTCTTTCCTTCCAGTCTGTCTGTTACATTCATATACTCACAAATCATGAGCTTTACAGATAGATTTGCTCTCATTTTCTTTCTTACTTTATCTCTTGCATTTTAGAATGCTACCTGCCACATCTTTCCACCTGATTTATATTTGTTAAATGGAGGAATAGCCCTCCCATTGATTTCATTTTGTCTCATTCACTCATACTTCTTGAGAACTTGCTAAGTATAAAGTAAATTACCAGGAGCTGGGTAAGAATAATGACTAAAGACTGTAAGAAAATGCATCTTTTCTTTGAATATTATTTCCAACAGCATAACTAGTAAGAGTCTGAAAGGAAAGAGCTATAACTTCGTTTCAGTGTTACCACAAACGTAATTCATAACTCCGAACCTAACGCTCAGAATTTTCATAATAATTGCATATATGTTTGCTGATCTGGAGAAAGGCATAAACTGCCTAACTAGGCCAAGATGATTGGTCCTAACATCCTTGATGCTATAACGATCCTTAATCTGTGGATATGAAATACCAGTGAATAGATTTTCAGGAGCAGAAGCAGAAATGTAGAGAGTCCCTACTAGTCTATCGTAGCTTTCCAGGCAGAGGAAACCATGACTCGACCTGAGAATGGATTCCATGATGGAATTACACGGGCAATGACTTCACTAGCATTATTCACTGTGCTATTACAATACGATGGGGGAGACTGCCGGGAGGAAGCGGGAGAGGCTCGGAGCTCTCTGTGTGTGACAGGACTTGGATCCTGGGTGGTGGAGGAAGGGAAGGGAGGTGGGCAGGCTTGCTCAGGATCGCCGTGCAGTCCAAGAAATGTTCAGCAAAGCCATCAAGAAGATGGCAAGGTGAAGTCAGCTGTCAGAGGAGATCTGCATCTCCCGGGATCCTTGTCTGCTTTCGTGCATATCCAGCATTTGCTCCAGACACAGCCTGCACCCATGTAGGCAATTAGGATTGTAGAGGAAAGCTATGACATCCTTTGGAGAAAATGTAACACTACTTCTTTAGAGAGAGTTTCTACCTTGCAACTGGGTTCTATGGAAGACTGTAAAACAGATGGCAGGCAACCACACTGCCATGAAACAGGAGCTCTCCCTAATACCTTGGAAGCCTTCAGCCCACCCAGTCATAGGCTAGGCGGGGCATCTTTGCCCTTTCTCACCGGAAGTGCTATGTGCCAACCTGGGCATGAGCAGACCTGATAACACACATGTTTTATATAAAAAGCTGGCAAGACTGTCATGGCTCCTCATCTGCTAGGATAACCCCTCTCTCTCCACCCACAATGTGACCTCAGGAAGCATTTCTTTGTGAGTCGAGAATAAAAATACCAAATTCAGGTTGAGTGCCAATGGCTCATATCTGTCATCCTAGCTACACAGGAGGCTGAGATCTGAGGACCCTGGTTCAAAGCCAGCCTGGAAAGGAAATTCATGAGATTCTTATCTCCAATTAATCACCAAATAACTGTCAAGAGGACCCAAGAAGGTAGACTAGAGACAGAGAGCAATATAAAAGCTCTGTCTACTCAATCAGAAATGCAAAGCTCTAATCACCAAAAGCCTGGAAGAGAAGCTATGGAAAGGTGATAGAGTACTATCCTTGAGCACAAAAGCTCAAGGACAGTGCCCAGGGTCCTGAGTTCAATTCCCAGGACTGGCACAAAAAAATCAGATTCCATTTTCCAATAGCTTTAAGCAATAGGCTCTCTCACCCACAACTGAAAAACTGTAGCACTCCAGCCCTACTAGAAGAAACGTAAGGACAATTGAGAATGTAAATCCTTCCAATGGTCAGAATTTCAAACAGTGCAACTAATTATCCACTTACCTAAAAGAAGAGCCAGCCTAGCCATGTGCCAGTGACTCATGCCTGTAATTCTAGCTACTCAGGAGCCTGAAAGTTGAGGATCATAGTTCAAAGCCAGCCCAGGCAGGAAATTCCATGATATTATCTCCAAATAATCAGCAAAATATCCAAAGTGGAGGTGTGGCTCAAGTAGTAGAGCCCCAGCCTTGAGTGAAAAAGGCCCTGAGTTTAAAAGGGAAGAAGAGAAGGAGGAGGAGAAAGAGGAGGAGGAGGAGGAGGAGGAGAAGGAGGAGGAGATAGAGATAGAGAAGTCCTGTTTCACTTCCAGTGTCTTAGAGTGGGGATAAATAGTCAATAATTTTGAAAGAGCATTATTGGACAATTGGTGATAATAATAAGTTCATTATTGGAAAATTGGTGACAATGCAGTATTTCTCAGAAATAAAGAGTAAGCTATGAACCATGCGTATCTCTCAAAATCATTATTCTAAGGAAATCAGGCTGGATGAGGGACATCATTTCATTTATGGACACTAAGGAAAAGACAAACTCCATGGGCAGGAAACTGACCAGTTGTCGCCAGAGAATGAGCGAACTACAAAGGGACATGGAGAAGTTTTAAAGGAGTAATCAAATTGTTCTACATCCGGATCCTAGTGGAAGCTAGTAACTCTTGGTATTTATCAACATTGTGAAATGGGCAAATTTCATGATCTAGTGAGTTTAATTGAATGATAGAAAACATAGCTGAATGACTGTATTAATATTGACCAAGGGCAGTTCAACGAAGACCCTCCATAAAAGAGGACATCTTCTAAGGGCAAGGACTAATTCATCAAGCAAACACAGCAACATCATATGTAAATGAGGCAAACAACATGCAACACCTAACAAAAGTTGAGAAGAGAAGGGTCATAAACAAGAACGGTAGTTGGACTTTCAAGCCATCTTTTCTTTTGCAAAAACTATGACAGTAGACATCAGTACTTAGTGATTTTTTTTAAAGCTCTTCTGTCAATGAGCCTCATTTAACTGCAATTTATATCTCAGACATGAAAACAAATAGACCTGGGAGAAAGGGGAAAGGGGTGACATTGTCCAAAAAGAAATGCACTCTTTGCCTGATTTATGCAACTGTAACACCTCCGTACATCACTTTCAAATAACAATAAAAATTAATAGTAAAATATAGTAGAAGATTAAAAAACACAAATAGCCAACATATTCTTCTCAAAGTGTACATGGGATACATAGCAAATAAACAAAATTTGATGAGCTCTTTCTACAATGACTCAACACATTCCAGGCAAATTTAAAACATGAAAGTTTGCAGTGTATTCTGATATATTAATGGAAATAAATGTTTTAAAATAATAGAATGGATTCTGAAAAGACAATCATACAGCAACTGAAAATTAAGTAAATGCTAGCCAAAATGTAAAAATATAAAACATAAAAAGTAGAAAATATTTTCAATGTAATGAAGTAAAGATGCAACATATAAAATCTTGTAAAATTCAGGCCAAATAGTTCTTAATGTAAGATATGGAACCAACTCAGCTGCCCCTCAGTAGATGAATGGATCAAAAAAAATGTGGTATATACACACACACATATATGTATATATGTATATATATGTATATATATATATATACATATATATACATATATACATATATGTGTGTGTGTATTATACATATATTATATGCATTATATATAATGGAATTCTATGCCTCCATCAGAAAGAATGACACCTCCCCATTTGTTAGGAAATGGAAAGACTTGGAAAAAATTATATTAAGTGAAGTAAGCCAGACCCAAAGAAACATAAGTTCCATGGCTTCCCTTATTTGCAATAACTAGTATATGTCTAGGACACACAGAAAAGTTCAAAAACTATGTACATATGACCAGAGAAGATGATGCTAAGTGAAATGAACTATTCATATAAGTATCTCAACCCCATGTTCAAAATCCCAATAACACACACACACACACACACACACACACACACACACACACACACACACACACACAAAGTAATTCCACCTGCAGAAATACTATAGATTTTTAATAACCTCAAAACTTGCTAAATGTTTAGCTGGCAGATTTTTCTTGACATACAATGAGTCTAAAGTCACTAGCTTGTCTCCCCAATAGGAATGGTGTGTGCTGCTTTTGTTCTAGCAACCCCTATAGCATTGTAAACACACATGGGCACACAACGTCCCTGTAAAAGTGCTGAATTACCAAGAGTGGAAGTATATTTCTTTTTTAGAAATGAAAATGTCTAAGAGAAAAATCCAGTGAGAGTTCTCTCTTGTTCCATTCAGAGCAAATAAATATAGCCACAGAAGAAATTGACAGATTTGAATGAAATGGCAGCAGGATAAACTTACTGATTTTTTTTCAAAAAAATCTAAGCATATTTAGGTTTGTAGGGAAATGTGAACATTGTATATTACTATCAAAATGTAAAATACTTATGATTTTTACTCACCTTTCTATGTAAAAGTGAAATAAGTAATGTATAATTTCCCTGTTTCTCTTTGTCTCTTTCTCTCTACATATACTGGGTTTTCTTTTCTTGCAATCAAATATTAACTGTATCACATCCCACTTACATACTGGGTTTTACAGTTCTTAGTGCATGATCAGAATGGCATGAAAAAGCAGTTAGCAATGTACTCAGTGCAATACTACTTAAAATGACTTTAACCTTTATCTTTCATAACACATTCTTTGAATATGTAACTTCTCTCCTATTTAATATAAATTCTGGCTTACATGTTCAGTGACTTTGTTTTAACATGTGTATGTAAAGACTAAAATCCAATACTTGCCCATGTTCCCTAGCAATTGGGGAGACTACAGAATGTTCATTGAAGCCTCCATTATCAGAAAGAATTACACTTGGCTTCAGGGAGCTGCCTTCCTGTGAAATGTCATTTGAAGCTGAGTAGAGGAGTAGTTGCATGCATGCTTGTTCTTTTGTTCTTGAAGGAAGTGCTTTGGAAGTCAGAAAGAAATATTCATGAGAAAAATCCTGCTTATTGAAAACAAACTATTTGTCTAAGAAGCTAGAGGTAGGTGCTTCATAGATACTTTCTGCATGGTGAGCTTTGTGGCTGGGATATTTTGACTTTGGATGATAAAAGCAAGAAATTCTTTTCTTCAGCAATTTCAGATTTCTCCTGTGTTTTGTTTAACAGGAAGGTTTGGTTTGCACCTGCAGCTTAGCTTGCCTGTAGAGGGCCTAGGGAAGGGTGATCCTAACTTTCTACCTTTATCCTAATATCTCTATTGACATATCCTAATGTGGGGGTCAATTTCTAGACTTACCTTGCCTTCTATAGTTCCTTTCTTTAAAATATTTTGCTCGGAATGACAGCGCATTCCTTATTCTCATCCAGTAATTTTTATTTGGCAGACGAATTTTGAGAGTTGATATGATTCATTAGAGCTCCGTTTTATTTAATACCTAGATTTCACTGCATGAATCCTACACACAAAATGGAACTAGTTCACATCTGGAGGCCCCTCCTCCCAGGCCTCTTATTTTTCCATGTTCCTATTTTTACATCAAAATAGCAAATTTTACCCCGAAGATAACTTCTCACCTCTAAATTAAGTTGAAAATGGCATATAATTAGAATTACGTTTGTCATCTGAGTTACTAACGTGCTGTCCTGGGCAGCAGGAAACAGGGCTGACTGCTGGGAAGAAAGCACCCGGTCTTCCTCCCTTTGTTTTGGCCCAATTCCTTCCTTCCTCTGTCAGAAAGCACAATGCACTCTTCAAAAAGAGCATGACACGAGTCAGAGGCTCTGCCGACCCAGCTCCCCTTCTGCAGATACCCAGCTCAACGCCAGGGCCCTGCCTGCTTGTCTATTAACCTAATTGACAATGCCTGTGACACGTGTCAGACTGACTCCTCTCAGAAGAGGTCACAGATTGGAGCAAATTGGAGAGGGTGAGGGAAGGAAAACATCATCTCTCTTCCTCCTTCAACACCAGAAGAATAAACCGCCAGCTTGACTCCTGAGGATCCTGTTACAAACTCAAGAAAGAAATGACTTGCAAGCAACACACACGCAAGGAGGGGAACCTTGGGGAACTGACAATGGAAGCCTGTTATTAAGCGTCTCCAGCGGGGCCTTGCAATCAGGATACAGCTGTGTGGCCAGCAACAAAGGAATGTTCAAAGGCTTCCTGGACATTGATGACTAAAATTATTCATCTCTAGACAGGTGCACTGAGAGACAGAGAAAGAGACAGAGAGAGAAAGAGAGAGAGAGAGAGAGAGAGAGAGAGAGACTATAAGTCCTAATAAGCAGAATTATATCAAGGTCCAAGGGAACAAGAGAATTAGAGAAAGCAAATGCAGATATGCCTGGCAATGCTGATAAATTAGTAATATGGCCTCAGGCTTTGTGCCAAGACAACTGCTAAAACCATGGCTCAGATTGTCATGAGACACGCCTAGTGGTACGTCAAGTAAATCAGATTCCTCTCCCCTTACCTTGTAGGGGAAATAAACCACACGCACGTGCACACACACACACACACACACACACACACACACACACACACAAAACTGCAATCTCAGACACAGCATACATGAAACCTGCTATTTTCATACATCATAGAATTTCTAAAAACAAACAAACAAAAACAAAAATGTATAGACTTTTCTATTTCATTGATAGGGTGACTTTAACAAAACTACTGATCTATCTCTCTTTGAAAGGGATTATAGAATGATCCTCAATTAACAGGAAAGAAGGACTTAGATTGCTGTCACTTCTGCATTCTTTGATGCACATTTGCAACAAGACAGACCTTGTTAGGCAAGAGACAAGAGGCAGGCTGACTGGACTTCCAGCCCCAACGCCCCACCAGCCCTGTGTGTATTCCCCTCAGGCCAAGCTATGCAAACACAGTGCCAGTTCCTTTGAGATAAAAGATGCTGTGACTTCTCAGCCTCTAATGTTAATGATAGACATTTGCAGACAATTCATATGTTTGTTAACTAATATTTATTGCGTGTTTATCAGGTGCCAAGCTCCCTAAGAAATTTTTTTTTATAGCTACTTAGGGTAAATTTTGAAGAATGTTAACAATACATAAATTTAAATTTTGCATTATTTTGATTGGGTGCACACTGCTAGTTAATGTCACCTTTAGCATAAATATATTAGGGATGATTACCATTTCCATCTTTAAAAAACTGTTGTCTCCTATCTTAAATGATAACCTTTGGGGGGCAGGTATTGAATCTCATTTATTCTAATTTTCTTTTTCTAGATATGGAAGTCATTTTCTATAAGCACTGACTCAGATACCAACAGAATATTATGCAAAGTATTGTCATTTATTAGATCGAAATACAAAATATCACCACTGTCCATTCTCAGCTAATTCATTCATTCATGTGTTAATTCATCCATTTATTTTTTTGACTTTTATTGCGACTTTACCATATGTCAAGATTAATATTAAACACTGGGGAAGATGACAGTAAATAAAATGGTAAGCATATCTCACAGAGAATGTATTCTTCTGGGGGAGAAAGAATATAAATAAGCAAAAGTAATTGCCTAGAGTACTGAATGTACAGAAAGGAGCTAACAAGGCAACAGATGGAGAATAATGAGGAAAGTCCACTCAGATTATACAGTAGAAGGCTCTCTGGTGAGGCGACTCTTAACCTGGCAGAGGAATTTATTTTTTGTTGCACTAATACAACTCTGGGCAGAAGAACCTGGTGGCACTTAACGTGCTGAGTGCACACCTACACAGAAACTCCATGTGGGACCTAACTTGAAAATAACATCTTTAAATTATAATGATTAGAGTAAACCCTAGTCCCGTGACGGGTGACCTAATTTTTAAAAAAGGGGGAGTGGAGGGGAGATTTGGACAGAGATACAGAGAGAAGAAGCCATCTGATAAAAGCTAGAGATGAGTGAGATACCCCAGTCCATGGGACACCAGGAGCCCCAGTATCTGGAAGAGACAAGGAAGGATCTCCCTTGACCCTCCAAACACCTTGATTTGGGCCTTCAAAACTTTTAAATCAAATGACAGTGAACTCCGGTTGTTTTACGCTGTTTGGAAATTTGTGATTTGTTTTTGCAGTCCTAAATATATTCAGGAAATGTTTTAAAAAAAGGCTCTACTAAAACCAATGGCAATAAGAACTAGACACACACACACACACACACACACACACACACACACACACACACACGGGCTGCCAATATGGTGAATGCAAATCAAGCTCTTACACAAAGTTGTCACAGACAAGGTAGAAGCAATAATAGACAAAGGCCTCACTAGACATATGGATTCAACTAAAAATCTTTATTGTAGAAGTCAGTTTGAGTAGAGTTCCTATTGTTTTTGGCTTAAAATAAAATGAATAAGTAAAATAGAAATCAGTCATTGTAAGTATAACAATACATATGACAGATTCTCAAATATGGGACAGTCCATATCAAGATCCATTTGAGAGAGAGAGAGACAGACAGAGAATAATCTTGTACCAAGCTGAGAAATTGGAAGGTCCTGGATATAGTAACAATGCAGCTAAGTTAGCTGTTGTCTCCAAATCCACAAGCCCACTGCTTCACAGGGAATAGAGTTTGAAAAATTTCACCAAATGTAGGCAACGGTAAGTTCTTCAACTATTAAAAGACTCCAATGAGTAAGAATATAAAAATAGAATGCAATAAAACAAAAATGGAAGAAAATATTTTCGTTAAAATTGACTGTCTTTGGCTAGAAACTGTTTAAACTGTTACAATCGAAATGGTCTTAACTGTAAGCAGAATAATAAGCTAGAAGCCCTGCTCCAGGATTTTAGCATACATCAGGCCCAGCTATTCACTCCATTTATTCCAACTAAAGAGGTGAGTAGTGCTGACTGTAGGAAACGGGAGTGTGAGAATGTCAGCCCCTCCTTGGGGTGCTGACACGAGCGTGGGGTGTAAATGGAGAAAAGATTTGGGTATAAGTGCAAGGTAAGTTTAAACTGTCCAAGGTAAAAGGTGGCATGGTTGACCCTCCGTTGTGTTAGTTCCGGTTCTGCTCCAGGTTCCTGGAAGTGGTACCTGCCGCCATCCCCTCTGACAACAAAGTGGTTTTTGTGAACTAATGGAAGAAGGTGCAGCCTCATCCACACAGGCCAAAGTGGCCCATCCTCTGGGGGCGCTGTTGTTTCTTTCCTCTGGGGGTAGTTGCTTGGTCCCTTTTGGTGAAGATGTTATGGATCCAATCCTGTCCTTCCTAGATTCCAAGGTGATTGCAGGACAGAGTCTCAGAGCAAAGGGCACAGGGGCAAGAGAAGAGGCAGCAGGTCAAGCCTTCCCCTTGCTTTTTAGTTAACCTGTCAGCCCAGTGAAGGAGTCAGTGCTTTTTTGTAGCAACAGCAGTTTCAAGTGCCTATGCCTGGCTGGGTCCCAAAAGAATAGTTCAAATTTGTTGCCCTCAATTGAAGATCATAGGAGCAAAGATAAAGAGGCTGCAAAGGAAGCGGGAAGGGACCTTAGAGATGCCAGCCCAAGTCCTCTAACAGGTGCTGATACCTTCTGTTCATCACTGCCTGTCTGTTCATCACCATCACCCTCATGAGGGCCATTGCCAGGAGACCTCCTGTAGGCAGGAACTGATCATGCCTTCCTCCCCCATAGGCCTTCCACCTGCCCAAGGTATGACCCAACAGAGCCCATTAATCTAGAGGCTTAAGATTAACCAGAGAGTCCTGAGTCTCATTTCTAAGAGACAAATAATGCCCAGCTGTGGTTTAAATTCAAGGACAATATGCAGTAAGGTCTGGCTTGGTTGATTAGCTGATAGTAGGCAAAATTTAACAGAAACCCTCAAGTAAACCCTAAGCCTAGAAAACAAGTCAGGTGATTAATTGCATAAATACTAATGTACTACTCACATTGACAGACTCCAGCCTCTAACACTCCATCCTCTAAAACAATGAAAAAAAATAAACAAGAATTACAAACCAATGCAATCCAAACTGGTAAATTTCTGCTGTCTTATCTTAAGCAAATAGATACTATATTCCCTAAAATTGTGGTTTTCAAAGGGTGTGTTTTATTTGTGCCTGTTTTAGTTGTACCCTCTTTTCTCTGTATCAGACATTTGGGTTGTTCCCCAATATTTTCATGTAGCCTTTACCCTGTCAACAAACTACACAAAGTCCTATCATGTTGAGTTCTTGGGCTTGGGCTCAGATGTCATTGCATGAGGCTTTGGGTCTCTCTTGCTTGAGAAGGACTGAATAGGTAGTTTCTTAAAGACAGAAGAATTGCATAAAAATAGATGGACTATTTTAAATCTCTGTATATTGAAAGAGAGGTTTATATAGATCCTACTATTTATATGGAATCTGATTATATTTAACATGCATTTTTTAATCTTCACAATATTGGTTCCTACTTCTCTGGCTTTTGATTTGCTGAGGAGTTATTTATGACCCATTTTAAGTCCATGCTATTTGGGACGAGACTTGCCTCACCCAAGATCCAGACATTAACACAAAAATACACTCAGAACTGGGTGCTGGTGGCTCATTCCTGTAACCATAGCTACACAGGAGGCTGAGATCTGATGACTGTTCAACCACTTTGGAAAGCAGTATGGAGGTTCCTCAAAAGACTTCACATAGAACTCCCCTATGACCCAGCAATCCCACTTTTGGGCATTTACCCAACTGTTTACAAACAAGACCACACTAAAGCTACCAGCATGACTATGTTTATTGCAGCATTATTTACCATAGCTAAGATATGGAACCAACCCAGATGCCCCTCAGTAGATGAATGGATCAAGAAAATGTGGTATATATACACAATGGAATTCTATGCCTCCATCAGAAAGAATGACATTGCCCCATTTGTTAGGAAATGGAAAAACTTGGAAAAAATTATATTAAGTGAAGTAAGCCAGGCCCAAAGAAACATAGGTCCCACGGTTTCCCTTATTTGCAATATCTAGTATATGTACGAGTCAAGCGGAAAAGGTCAGATAATGTGATGTCAGGAAAATGAACCCTTAGATATGTATTTTAATGTTTTTTTCTTTCATGCATGTGTTTCTAATGCATTTATAAGATTATCTCTTTGTTGCTTTGTATGTCCCTCCCCCACAGTATAACCCCTGCTTTCACTATATTTGATGTCAGTATAACTTGTGGAGGAGATGGGGAAAAACCAGTTGTTTAAGGATACAGGTGGACCTGTTGCAACAATGAGAAGTACAAGTTGTCATGTCCAAAACGAGCTTTACAACGTCTGTGCGGGGAGTGGGGGGGGGGAAGGAGAAGGATTGGGATTGGGGGGGGGGGGGGGCTGGGAAGGGATGTGAAGGGTAAACAAAGGAGGAGGCTGCATGCTTGGTAAGAAATGTACGCATTAAGGGCTGGGAAGGTGGCTCAGTGGTAGAGCGCTTGCCTTGCATGCATGAGGTCCTGGGTTCGATTCCTTAGCACCACATAAGCAAAAATGAAAAAAAGCCGGAAGTGGTGCTGTGGCTCAAGTGGTAGAGTGCTAGCCTTGAGCTGAAGAGCTGAGGGACAGCACCCAGGCCCAGAGTTCAGGCCCCATGACTGGACCCAAAAAAAAAAAATGTACGCATTATCCTGCCCATGTAATTGTAACTCCTCTGTACAGTATGTTCACAAATAAAATAAAATTAAATTTAAAAAAAAACCAGCTTGGACAAGAAAATCTGTGAGGTTCTTACCTCTAATTAACTACCAGAAAAACAGAAGTGGAGCTGTGGCTCAAAGTGGTAGAGTGCTAATCTTGTGCAAAAGAACTCAGGGATAGTGCCCAGACCTGAGTTCAAGGCCCACAACCAACGACAACAACAACAACAAAAAAAAAAAAACAGACTCAGGCAATGAAAATGTCAACTAGCAATGAGCTTGGGAAACTCATTAAAACCCAATAAACATGAGTGCCATGATTGTTTGTCACATACTATTAATTTGTAACTTCCTGTCCTACCTTATCATTCTGAAAAATTTCAAAATAAAATTTAGATATTGCCTTTTCTAGACAACCTTCTTAACTTCCTTCAATGATAATATCTCTCCCTTGCTTAATTTCCTTCCTTCTTTCCTTGACCAGTTCTTCTTCAATATGCCTCTACAATGTGACAAGCACTAGGCTCACCATGAAGATAGGCAAAAAATGTTACATTTGCTACTTTAGGAAAATCTACAAATAATTTAGGAGGAAAGAAAGGAAATAGGTCCTTATGGTATAACATTAAAATGTGCATTTTCAAGATGAAATTTACACAATGATATCAGATTGTAAAATGACAGTAAAACTATGTTTTGATAAGATATAATTCTTCTAGTGGCAAATCTGTACGTCGTTAAATATTTACATTTGCATGAGTGGTACCTCTGAGACGTGAGTGGAGCGGCCCCTGCGAAGCTGAGCCAGCAGAGCCCCGAGAAAACCAGCATGATCACACACAGGAAGGTGACACTAAACCAGTGCTGAGGAGAAAAGACCTTCCCAAACAGATGGTAGAGGAACAAAAGGGACATGGCAATAAATGATATGTTTTGACATAACAAAATGATAAGTTTCAACAGAACAACAGTTATGGAAAACATGCAGGGAAGTGGGGGTAGGGGGAAGAGGGGAAGGGATGGGAAGGGGAAACAAAGGAGGAGGCAACAATGCTTGGTAAGAAATGCACTCATTACCTTGCCCATGTAATTGTAACCCCTCTGTACGGTATTTTCACAATAAAAAAAAAGAAAAACATGCAAAAGAGAGCCAGTTCTATAAGATCACTTTTCCTAAAGAAGAACAAAAGTAATGGAGATAGAAAATATTTAGAAAAAATAAAAAACAAAAACTAATAATTAACCTAAGGATGTATTCTAATAAATTTATTAGGCTTCAGAGAGAAAGGAGAGAGCAATTAAGAAAGGAAGAAGGGAGGGGGGAGGAAGGAAGGGAGGGAGAGAGGAATGGAGAGGGGGGAAGGAAGGAAGGAAGGAAGGAAGGAAGGAAGGAAGGAAGGAAGGAAGGAAGGGAGGAAGGGAGGGAGGGAGGACTAGAAGAAGAACAGAGGGAGAAAGAGAGGGAGGGGAGGGAGGAAAAGAAGGAGAAGAAGGGAAGGGAAGAAAGGGAGGGGAGAGGGAAGGAAGGAAGGAAGGAGGGAGGGAGGGAGGAAGGAAGGGAGGGAAGGAGGGAGGGGAGAGGGAAGGAAGGAAAGAAGGAAGGAAGGAAGGGAGGGAGGGAGGGAGAGAGGGAGGGAGGACTAGAAGAAAAACAGAGGGAGAAAGAGAGGGAAGGGGAGGGAGGAAAAGAAGGAGAGGAGGGGAAGGGAAGAAAGGGAGGAGAGAGGGAAGGAAGGAAGAAAGAAAGAAAGGAAGGAAGGAAAGAAGGAAGGAAGGAGAGATGAAGGAAGAGAAGAACAGAGGGCGAAAGAGAGGGAAGGGGAGGGGAGGAAAAGGAGGAGGAGGGGAAAGGAAGAAAGGTAGGAAGAGAAGGAAAGGGAAGAGGAAAGGGAAGGAAGAGGGGAAAGGAAAGAAGGAAGGTACACAGGAAAATATGAAATACAATGTTTCTATATATAAGGATGGCAAAAAAAACACTTTAAGCAAAGTATACTGTATTTATCCCTTTGTGCTACGGCCCTTTCCAATTTTCAAATGGAAAAAAAATGAATCTAGCAAAATTCAGTTTCCTTCCAAATAACTTCATTTCAAAGAGAACGGAGGATCAGTTCAAATAAGCAAGTGGTTATCGGGATATTTTGTGCTCTGGGACACCAGAGAAGATCATGAAATCTCTGCCTTCAGGTTGTCCTGAAATTTTAAGACTCGGTTCCCCAGGAACTCGGCACAGCATTCTGACTGTACTACTGACTAAATCAGTGTCGCTGGGTTAATATTTTCTTTAGTAAGGAGAAATCCAATACAGCAAGTCTCTCAGGAGACTTTAATTGAAATGAGGAGGATAAAGCTAGCGCGGAATCCACAGGAACAAGGAGGCGTACTCTCTCCAAATCAGCCCGAGGGGTTCAGACAGTGCTAGCCCCGGATGGGAAAATTCATCAGCTGAATTCTTCAGGACACAGTCCCGAGATGTGGGCTGGGGAAAGGATTAGTTCATAAAAATAGCAAGTATGGCGACATAAATAGCCTGACATTTTTGGAAAAACCACAGGCTCTTTGGAAAGCAGATACCCCAAGGATAAGTAAGAAAGGAGCTAGGGAAAACCTGGAGGGAAGAGTATTTTAAGCAGAGAAAACAGTGTGTGGGAAGACCCTGGGGAGAGCAGGGGCCAGGCCCAGTTACAGAAGTGAAAGGAGGCCATTGTGGTGGAGCATACTGAGCTCCAGGGAGGGTGACCGGAGGTCGGGTGGACGGCCAGGCGGGGCCTACCAGGGTCTCCTGGGAATGAGAAAGATTCTATTTCGTCCCCAGTTCACAGCAGACTCTTGAGGCCTTTCCAGAGGAGTGCTATTTTAAAACGGGTAGCCGGACACCCTGTGGAGAATGACCACAGAAAAAGCCATCGCGAGACTTGAGCCAGCTCTGTGGACTGGAGAAAGAGAACTCAATCTGAACAATAAACTGTAAAAAGAATGTGGACAGTGACTTGCTGGAGGAGGAAGGCTTCACTCCACAGCCATCGGGGAATAATAGCAGGGGAACTGTAAGATTTGACTTCATGTGACTTCCCTATGAGAAAGAGAAGCTGGTGACAGATAACACACCAAAGAAAACCCACGTGGCTTCAAGAAGAAATGACAGATAACAGAACCCACCATGACCCGATTCTTGTCTGAACCCACTAGCTATAGCAGAGTTGAAACTATGAGGAAAGATCTGGATAGTAAATAAGTTTACTTCAAGATGATTGTAACGATAGGATACTGAGGGGAAAATGCACAGATACATGGCCCCAGGGGGTTAGGAAGGCTGGACAAACTGGAGTGGGAGACTTCTGAAGCCATAGGTTTGAATGGTTGACCAGTTCACCAGGAAGAACACTTGGAACAATTCAGATTCTGTATCTGTTTTGTTTTGTCTGGGGTAAGACACCTGCCCCTCATAACTGCTACTGTGACTCTGGCCATGGCAATACACTTAGTCAAGTGAACCCAGAGCATCAACCTGATTGAAAATAAACCCAGCAAATGCTACAGGAGTACTCACTAGACTCTGTGTGGAAAATGAACTATGCAGTACACCTTGTAGGCAGGAACAGGAGAGCAACACTGGGGGAGAGAGAAGAAAGGGGTAACATTGTCCCAAAATGTACTCATTGTCTGATTTATGAAACAGTATGCATCAACTGTATAATAACACTAAAAAGTATTTTAATTTTTTAAAAAGACAGGAAATGAGACAGAGAAAGAAGATGGTAGAAGAAAGATGGAAAACTAGGAAAGACAAACCAAGGGAAGAGACAAACTCTAGGAGGGACAGTGGTCAGAAACGGGTGTTTAAATCACCGGGTTTCAATGATTTCTCTCTCTCCTCTAATTTACATAACAGACCTTAGCCTTGGCTTGCCCAAATTAAAAATAACTCCTTGGACAAAGAGAGCTGGCAGTGAACGAAATATGGGATGAACAGAAGTTGTGTTCAGTAAGTTACGTTTGTGTGAATTCCGCCCATTTATATGGCACTCCAAACAAGTTTGCCAAGGAGTCAAAAACTTCACTCCCTTTTATTCATATTAAGTGCTCTGTTACAAGTTCTTTGTTTATATCTAAACAATCTTTAAAGGAAAGACCTTTCATCTACTTCTACAAAGTATTTTGGAAGCACAAATCATAGTACTACACTTAGAAACCCAGGATCAGGAACTAATTCAACTGGACCTTTTGCTTATTTTTAGACTCTGCCTTAGGAACTTTTTTAATGGTAGGTACTCAATGAAGTATTAAATATCTGTTACTGAGTTCCTTTCACTTGAAATTCCTCCTTCATCTTCTAGACTGCTCTAATGATCGTGGAGATATTTGCCACCTTCTTCATTACTTTGGTGTTTCAAATTCCCAAGTGTTGTTGCGTACGAAGGTGCAGCATTGTGATGCAAATGTGGGATTTGATTTCTTCAAACTATCAATAAAATTTTGAACGTGAACTTTTTCCTGATCCTTCATCCTCAGGGCATAAAGTTTCCATTATACGAAAGATCCATTCCTTCCTTGTTTCTCTCTTTTGATTATAGTTCCCCCAGGCACAGCCAGACAAGCCACAAAACTTACAACAATGATATTGTCCAACAGCTTTTCACTGGGGAAAGATATTTGAAATCCTAAATCCATCTTCATCTATGGTCACTGAGCCTTTCTTTTCTTTGGGTTTATTAACTGACTCAAGGAGCTTACACAGATGTCAGGCGTGATTTCCTTTTACAGAAACTCATCGTGACTATTCCTCCTTTAGTTCTCTGCATGTAAATGTTTAATGACTTTGTTTTCCATCCTTTACTCAGCTAGTAACTTGTGAAAAACCTCCCCAAGGGTCATCTTAGCTTCTGGGGAAAAAACCTGGGCAAAAGATGTCAACTGGGGGGCTGGGAAGGTGGCTCAGTGGTTAAAGCGCTTGCCTTGCATGCCTGAGGCCCTGGGTTCGATTCCTCAGCACCACGTATAAGCAAAAAAAAAAAGATGTCAACTGGGCAGAGGATACCAGCTCTAAGCACCTGTCTGATTGTCTCACAGCTCATCTACAGCTACAGGCCCCAAGGTGTATGTTTTCTTTCAATGTCAGAGGACCCACTGCTAAGCCAACTGTGGTATTTCCTGCCCTCCCATTTCTCAGGAAGGGAAGATCATGGCGTGGTACTATACACAGGGACTTGGTACTCCTAGAGGGTTGCCTCTGACAGAGTACTTTTTTTACTCTTCAACTGCATGACGAGGAACATTGTAACCCTATTTTCCTTGCCTTCGAGGAGATAGAATCTACTTCAGTTGCTTCATTTATTCATTCATTCATTTACTGGTACTAAAGCTTGAACTCAAGGCAGCTCTACCTCTGGCTTTTTGGAGATGAAAGTCTCATGGATTTCCTGCTTGGGCTGGCTTTGAACTTTGATCTTCAGATCTCAGCCCCCTGAGTAGCTAGTGTTACAGGTGTGAGCTAGCTACAAGCACCCAGCTGCTTCACATGCTTCATGAATGAATCATGCTAACTCAGAGCCACCATCTGACATATCTATACTTCATAAATGTAGTCTTCCATATTGTATGTATCCCATGACAATACATCGCAAAGATTAAATATAGGACTGAATTAGAATCCATTTTATAATAAATGAGTGGTCAGTGCATTGAATCACCACCACGTATTTGGTCCTCTGCATGACAAAGAATACAAACATGTGGCCATAGAGCGTCACATGGTTTTTCTGGGCCGGGTTCCCTGTATGGAACCTGAGCTCAAAGCACCTCTCTGATGAAATTTTCCCCAGGTAATTCTCTCTCGAGTTTGTAACACACAACATTTTATTCTCTCCGCTCCTCAGGTAGCCCTCTCTTTTCTTTTAATCACAAGGAGAGGAGATTCCAGCTGGTTATTTCTCTGCATACTGGGAAGTTAGTGCTGTTTTAAATTAAGACACTATATGAGAACACACAGGAAGCACAGAAAAATTATTTGACTTCTTCTTTTGTGACATTTCCATTCCTTTTTTTTGCATAACTATTTAGAGGGCCCTTCCAAACCTCCCCCAGGGTCCTTCTCAGATACTCCCAAAAGGCAAATATTCCACCCAACAGCTGAGTCCCAAGAAATACGCTAAAAGCCAGTGACTCTAAGACTCTCAAGTGGCTCCATCCTGCTCATCTTCCTCCTGCAGACTAGATTTTGTGCCTGTGGGGCCCTTTTCCTTCAGCAAGAAGGAAATTGCGTTTCTGCTGCTGCTCTTCTGTGTTTGGGGCCCCACGGCATCTTTGATCGCTGAGATGTTGCATAGTGAACGTTAATGGCGTGCTCAAGGCAAATGGCTGACAGGGGACTGGCATTTGTTGCAAGCACTCTGGTAATGAGAATTACTGATCTGTTTGCCAACATAGCTGGCTTTCCCAGAGGTCAATGTTCAAACATAGCATGAATATCAATAATATACGCTGAAATCCTGCTGTGAAGATTTTAGATGTTTCTCAAATGTGGTGCAGTATGTTTCTTTCCTATGGTCACTCTAACAAATTATCTTTAAAATACTGTATTTGGGAACATTTGTCAGCATAGGGTGGTTCAAAGTTCAAATGGGTCTCATGAGGATAAAATCAGAGGCTCTTCATTCTGGCTGCCTATGGGGAGAATCCATTTCTTGCTGTAAATAGCTTTGAGAAGCTGCCTGTGTTCCTTTGCTTACAGCCCCACCATTAAGACTCCAGTGAGTCTAATCTATCTGTGTGAAATCCATCAGACTCCATCTTCATTCCAGCCTCTAATCCACTGCTGTGAAACATGACCTGTGCTCAGTTTCTGGGAACGTGGCCATGGATACTAGTGAAGGATCATTACTCTTTCCACTCTATCTACACGGGCTTTAGTTCGTATAAACCAGAGGAAAAGCATATTCCATAGACTTTCAGTGACCAAACTACCTTTCATCATACACTTTTTTCTTTTATTAGAATTTTCAGGAGTGAAGCACAGAAGTTTATGCCTAAAATCCTAGCTACTTCGGGAGGTTGAGATCTGGAAGATGAGAGTTCAAGGCCAGCCTGAACAAAAGAATTCACAACACCATCTCAAACTAATAATTGAACGTGCTTGTTCATGTCTGTCATCCTACCTGCCAAAGCCTAAAATAACAGGATTGTGGTCTAGATCCACTGGGCACCAAATGAGATCCTATCTCAAAAAAACTAACTGAGACAAAAGCAGCTGGAGTGTTGGCTCAAGCAGTAGAGCATCTGCATGGTAAGTGAAGGCGCTGAGTTCAAACTCTAATAATGTTATCATAAATCTCAAGCAATGTGATGCATACATGAAAACATTCTATACTGTGGACGGTTTCTACTTCCACAGACTCTAAGCAACTAAGAGTTCCATTCATCTTCTTCCCAGATATTAGACATCTTTAGGTCAACGGACTGAATGTGTGAATAAAATTTAAATGTTTAAGTTCAAAATGGCACCAAAGAATACTGAAGAGCCAATATCACTACATTGCTATGCATATTCCAGAACTTGGCTCTCATACCTTACAAATTAATTTTTTTAAAGAATTCTAAATTATTTTGCATTGAAATTGGACTTCACTTTGGTAAACTCAGTGTTTGTGAAGGATCCAAGAACCTAGAAGGGCAGATAGTGCTTGGTCCCGGGACACTGAAGCTGGGCTTTGTCATCTCCTAACCAGTGAGCTCTGCTGTACCACCTGTAACCTATGTAACCCAGAAATCCTCTCTTCAGATCGGAAGTGTGCTCCCTTAATGCCCACCCTTCTTTCTATCATGCCACAGCGTTTCCCTTTAAACCCAGTGTTTCCCCAAGCCACTGACTGCATGAAGAAGGAACAAAGAAGGGAAAGAATCTATTTGAGCATTCATTACCATCTTCATTTTTAATACCATGCAATGAAACATGCTTAGATCTTCTTTTCCATCCATGTTGAGGAAGCAAGCTCCTACAATCACATGTGAGCTACTCAACATCTCGCATCACACATCACAGTATCCATTCTTACTCAGATTTTTGTACCATCTAAGTAAGTTCTGGAAGCTTCCCCTTGCTTCATTTCATTGGAATGTCCTTTGCATATTGTCCTGGCATATTCTCGAAAGAATGCTTCATGTATTTTTTACCCATATGGTCTTAATTGTGTATAGTGGTAAAATTATCCTTTTCTTGCATTATTGTTACAGTAAGGGGAGAGAGAGAGAGGGGAAATACAGAACCAAGTGTGATTTAAGTGGTACAAGAATCAGAAAAAGTAAGATACAAGTCAATGCACCATAGTTTAAGAAGATGGAGACTTACCTGTGAATATTAGTAAAACTTCTTTGAGACAAAATCAAAATATGGGATAGAGAAGCTATAAAGGAGGAGGACAAAGAATGTCACTAGGACACTGCTGCGGTTTGGATTTTGAATGTCCCTGGAGTGCCATGTGTCAGACTTGGGCCCATGTGGGTACTGTTGGGAGATGGTGGAATGTGGCGCTTAGGGAAAGGCCTGAGGTCACTGGGGAGCTGAAGGAACTGAAGGACCCTGAACTCTTGCTGTTCTTTCCACCTCCTGGCTCATGAGCTGGGTCGATGAGTGTTTTGTTTTGTTTTTCACCACTTGATCGTGGCTTGGAACATTTTCTCTTTAGGAGTTAATGGCCTCCAGAACGTAGAAAACTGGGGCTTAGAGGAGAGGACACTGGCACAACGCTACCTTACGATATGGAGGAAGGATTTGGAAGAATTCAGAGAAGCACAAACACCGTCAATGAAGCTTTCCGGGCCATTCTGGTGAGGATGGAGAGCCAGAATGCTAATCAAAGTGGACACTGATCATCTGGCTGTGCCGATGAGGTTTCATGGGAATAAAAACGCGCCCAGGGAGTGGACTGAGAGATCACCTTGAGCTCTATGACAAAGACTTTGTGCACATTTTGACCATGACCTAAACTCTGTAGGAGGCTGAGATTAAAGATGATGTTAAATGAAATGTCAGGCCCAGGAGAGATCATGGATTCATGTTTTCCTTTATGTGTGGAAGCTAGATTTAGCTTACAAACCTATATGTAAATACGTTGGGTGGTATGCAAGTGTATACAAATGTATTAACTGAAATACAGAAATTCAAGGGAAATCTCAAATAGTATAATTCCTTAGAAAGCCAAAAATCAAAGTTCAGCAAAATAAAACACCAGGAAATGGGTACTCAAAAGGGGTGGAGGTGGGGGCTCAAGTGGAGAGGGGTAGATGAATGAAGAGGAGAAGAGGAAAACTGCAGACAAGAACCAATGTGAGGGAAGGCGTGAGGGCTGGAGGGATCGGGATGAATTCTGAAAGCGGTGACATTGATAAAGGTGTGTTATAGACTGCTGCAAAATGGCAACTCCTTTGACCAACTACTAAAAGATAATGCGAATTATTTTAAAATACAGGCTAGTTTGTCTATTTCAAGACAATAAAGCATTCAAGTTCCGTATTACTGGTTTTAGCCACATGTACATGGAGAATAGGTACATAAAGGAACAGAGCAGAAAGCTCTCAAAAATGTATGATTACCAGAAAAGAAACACATATAAAGGTTCGATCAGGATCAAGATTTTAGTGCTATTTCAAAGAAAAAGGTCAATAGGACATTATGACAATAGGAAAGATACCTGGAAAGCATCTGAGAGCGCAGTCACCATAGCCAAAAGATGTCACAAAGCCAATTTGCCAGAACAGGATCCTCATAGAAAAGAGATCCATGGTTCCCCTTCATGCCCAGGACAGCCTCAAGATTTATATTGTTCTTATGTATCTGTTTAGTTCATTAGTGCCTGATCTGGGGCCTGAACACAGGACCTAGGCAGTCTCTAAGTTTTTGTGCTGAAGTTCTGCCACTTGAGCCACAGCTTCACTTCTAGTGTTTTGGTGACAAGTGGGAGATAAGAATCTTTTCTGCCCCAGCAGAAAACCACCATCTCAGACCACAGTCTCTCTTTACAAGACTGTGGAAGCTTCTACTGAGATGTCAGAGGAAAGCCAGGGAGGCCAGGCAGTACACTGCTGGGTTGGAGTTCCTGACAGTAAGTTATTTAACCCAGCTGTGGACCTGATCACTTGTCAAAACACATTCACAACTTTGAACTCATTCTCTGAGTTATGATAGCACTGCTCCAATGTGAGGCCAGCCATGTTCAAATGGATGATTTCACAACCTCCTAACTGGTCTTTTACCTTTCACCTTGTGATCACTTCACATCCAGTCAGATCCTGCCAACTTAACTGTCTTAGTGATCTGCCCCTTTGCTACATTTCTGATCCTTGCCTTATTTACTGGTCTCCATGTTGTTTTTCAAACCTATTGATGATTACTGGTCTCCATTTTATTTTTCAAACCTATCCATCATATTTCCAATTCAAAGCCATTAAATATGTTCTTTTCTCCCTCTAGATCCCTATTCTTTTGCACAGAGATACATGATTCACTTCTTGACTTGCTTCAGGATTCTGCTCGAATGCAAAAGTACCAGTGAGATCTCCCGGACCAAATCCACTATAAACAACACCTTTGCTACTTTAAGGCCATCCTCTTGGTTTATTGCCTTGGTATGAGCTAAGTGTGTCTTACAGAGGCTCACCTGTGACCAGTGAGGCCTTCAATGTGGTCATGTAGGAAGGGGAGACCTTTAAGAGATGGAGGTTCCTACAAAACCATTATGGCCCCCTAGGGAACCTCCCTAAGAAGGAATCCAGAGACCATCTTCTCTGCTTCCTGCTTCTCTGCTCCCTCCTTGTCATGTGATCTGTCCCCACTCCAACATGACACAGGGTCCTCAGCAGAGCTGGGACCTGCCAAGCTCCCAGCTCTCTTTAGAGATTTACCCAGCTTTCTGCCTTTTAATAGAGCAGGGGAAATAGACTAATACATTCCCGACGACAGCCTCAATGTCTCAGAATAGTAGGAACTCAACAAATATTTACAAATCAAAATAGAAAAGCCTGAAAACAATCCTAAAATTGGAAGGACTGGGGGAAATGTATGTATACGTAGATACAGAGAGAGAGATCACGTGTTCCCATCACCTATTTTTCAATGGGAAGAGAGAATGAAGGTTTGTTTTCAATGGGCTAGGAAAAGCAAAAGAAAAAACTTCACAAGTACAGCAGAAGAACTGAACTTCAGATTTTCCATCTCTTCAGTTTTATTGCTGGCTAATCATTTTCACAACTCTGGCTTTGGTGAGGTCAAGGGTTTAACATACTTGAGGCTTATTTTCCTCATATTAATTGCCTATCATCTTCCAGGGCAACAGAGAGGCCCCCTGAAGAATAAGCCATGTTAACTTAAATTTGTTAAAGTGCTATGATAGGGAAAAGAATTGGAGTGGGAGGGGAGGGTCAACCAAAACCATCAAGGGCCTACTTGTTTGTTCCTAAGATCAGTGCTGATGCATTCTAATACTTATGAAAGAATAAGTTATAAAACAGAAGAGTAGGTTTATATGTGTTTGATGCCAAGGGAAACATACAAATATAATATTGGGTAGTTGAACATTTAAATTTAGGAGGTATATTTAAAGCAGAGTGAATATTTATTAGCCAACAAAATGTCTCTTGGGTCTGGACCAACATTGTCTGGTATCTTTCCTAGTTCAAATGCATATTAAAATCTCTGGAGTTCAATTCCAAAACTTTGTGCTTAATGTTACTAATGTTAATGAACACTAGGAGCTTGTATGGATTTAGTAGTTTGCCACACTGGTTTTTCAAGTCTAGAAATATAGGACTTCTGAATATATTGATGCCAAAAAAATGTTTTTACAATCTCTGCTTTTAAACAGAATTATCTCCTCATTCCTTTGTTCTGCACAAATAAAAGCAGCAGTTTTCCGACATCAAACCCATCTTAGAGGCTTCCTGAGCCTAAGGCAGAAAAGAAAGTCAAAAACTAGGCATAATCCTAACCTCAACATTTCAAAAATGGCTGTCCTACAAGTACACAGTATGTTATTTGCTTTTGAGAAAAGAAAACATTCTTTAAAAAAATCAACTATTCTTGGATTTATGGTCCAAATGCATAAATCTTAATGTGTACTTTATAGCAAAAAATAGGAATAATGGTTGGGAAAAATAACATTTTTATTTTATTTTATTACCAATCCAACCTCAAAAACTCCAAGATCCAAAGTTCCCAGATTTCTTCTTGGTATCCTCTTAGTTTTCCCCCCAACCCCATACCATGTGCAAAGAAAAAAATTAATGAAAATGAAAGTGTATAAACACTATTATATATATATATATATATATATATATATATAATCTTTCTATATGCTACAGCACTTTTGGTATCATTATACATAGATGTGAAGTTAGGAAATGTATCTCAAAAAATCACTGGACCTTAGTGCTAGCAGGTAGTTCAAATTTTATATTATTAAACATTCCAAAAAAAAAATTAAACATTCCAGCCACCTTAGGAATGTTCCTCTATTGGATCCTTGACAAAGGTCACTGGACAAAGCTTAAATAATCCCAGTGACATAAAATTTGGTGGAACTTTTTACACAGTTTATTCCATTCATATAAAAAGAATTTTTCCTTACACTAAATTAAAAATATATGTTTATAATTTCTATCATAATGAGACACGTAGCTCACAAACCTTCTACCCTCTCTACTTGGCAGTGCTTATAATGCTTTATTTTTGTATCCTATAAAAATTGTTATGCCTTACTTTTTGCATGAATTCAGCAGTGCTATAGTCAGGCACTGGGCTAGGTGCCAATAATTAAAGCTGAATCAGAGCTATTACCTATCCTTAGGTTGGGTAACAAATCAGGACACAGCCTCTAAAACAGTAAGGGAGGGAGAGAGAAGGGGGGAGAGAGGGAGAGAGGGAGGGAGAGAGAGAGGGAAGAGAGAGGAGAGAGAGGAGAGAGAAGGAGAGGAAGAGAGACAGAGCATGGTAGTCATTTCCAGCAGATGGAATTTAACACAGGGAATTGATTAGCAAGAATAGAACGGGGGGGGATCAGAATGTTGGGACATGTACTGTTCCAAGTACGGGAATATCTCAGATACCAGTAATTGCTAAAAACAGGAATCACCATCCAAAAGAGGTGGAGGTGACTTCTGCTAAGCTGTCCCGAAATGGAGGCAGGCCATGGGACTTGTCCTGGGACCCCCAAGAGAGAAAAGGCAGGCAGTCTGTGACTCTGAAGGAGGCTGAACCATCTGGTAATGAAGGTGCTGAGAGATCCTAAGACCAGAGCAATAGCCGTAGCCACCTCCATCTGTCTGAGGGAAGCCGGCAGAATTCAGACCCGGAGGTAATTCGTTATCTTGGCTTCTTCCCTGTCTCTCTTGTCAGAGAAGTCTGCTAGAGAAAAGTCTACAATACAGTCTGAAAAACATAATTTGCAGAATCATGAAATATATAGCATGAAGTTTCCTGTTGAGGTAAAATAGGCAGATTATTAGCAAAAATCTACATTTTTGGCTATTCAGCACCCCTATTTCCTTCCCAATCTCCATTCTGACCTTCAAAAACAACATCTTTCTAATAAGACTTAAGAATCCTTCCCCCCCCCGAAAAAAGACTCTCTTCCACACTGGACAATGTTATTTCTCTTTCAATTCATTCCTATCTGAACATGCCAAAACACAAAAGCTGAGTTTTTTCACTTAAAGAGAGACTACATGAAAGAACAGAATACAAAATAAAGGAAAGCCTCATTAATATATACCACTTAATACTATAAAAGAATGCTTAGCTACTGCTATGTTCAGTTCTGTATCCAGCCTCAATCACGTATCTGCCTGGCTCTCATACCGGTCTTGGTCCCTTTGACCTCAAGCTGACTAGAGTTCTAGACCTATCAGAACAACATACAACTTCATTCTGAGAGAACGTGATTTATCAGAAACACTGCTTTAACTCCTGCTGTTCAAGTTTCTATTGAAAAGGAAAATGGAAGGTCTACGATGCCTCCTTCTGATTTTGTGGGATCCAGATGTAATGTTCCTATGCCTGTGTTGTGGCAGTAACTTAGTCTCACCTCAATCATCAGGGCCAAGAAACCCATCCCGAAGAGACCATTCTATTCCCGCCCTCATGTCCCAGTAGAAAGAGAAGTCCAGTATGATCAGACAGACAAAACTCTCAGCTCCCCACTCAAGAGAACCGAACTGCTCAGTCTCCCGTAGGAGTTGCTGTCTCCAGGAGACAAGTGCCTTACATCACTACCAGAGTTCATTGTTGATGTTGTTTTTAATCTTTTTTTATTGTGAAAATACCATACAGAGGGGTTTCAATTACATGGGCAAGGTCATGAGGACATTTCTTATCAAGCATTGTTGCCTCCTCCTTTGTTTCCCATTTAATGCTGCCATTTAATGAAGCAGTGTATAAATACAATGCATCTTGCTCAAAGTCACCCCCTTCAACAGTCTCACCCCTTCCTGCCCTACCCACCCCTGCTCTCATGCTTCTTAATTTTGTAGGATATACCTTGAATTCTTGAGCGCATTCCCCCACCACCCTCGTCCCCACCTCCTGCCTCTTCTCCTCTTCATCCTCTATGACTCTCCCCTGGACCCCACCCAAACCTCTTTCAAATATCTACTTTCTGGTGTTTCATGTTGTTGAATGTTGACTTCAACTTTCTAAAGAATTACACTATTTGGGATTTTCTTTTTTTACCCTACCTTGTTTTCAGTTAGTACATTTGTATACACTTGCATACCACCCTACATACTTACTTGTAAGTTAATAAGTTAAATCTAACTTCTAATTATAAGGGAAAACACATATCCTTTGTCTCTCTAGAGTATCACTTGTCATCGTTTTTTTCCAGGTCTTTCCATTTCTTTATAAATGGTACACAATCGTTCTTTGTAATGGACGCATCTATACATACGTGTGTGTGTGTGTGTGTGTGTGTGTGTGTGTGTGCGCGCAAAATACCTTATTTTCTTGATCCATTTGTCCACTGAGGGGCATCTGGGCTGATGCCACACATCAGCTGTGCCATGAGTGTGGTTGTTTTAAGAAGCCAAGTTTCCCAAATGTTTGATTCTCTCTAATACTGAGAGGTGCTTTGATAACTCTGCTCATTCATCTTCAGACCCAATTATTCTCCATTAATCTCTTGTTCAGAGCATATGGTACTAGATAATCATCCAACCTAGTGTTTCTCCTAGCTAACATGTTCACTGAGTCTTCTATTCATCCAACTACTGTTGGGTGATCAGGCATCTATTAGCATCAGGAAGCTTCTTGGCAATCAATACATTGCTATGTCTTTTTGCTGTCAAGTGAGTTTCTTGATTAAAAGCAATGTTGGATAGAATGCGATGAAGGTAAATCAGAACTTCATTAAGTCCTTTTTGCACAGTAAGGAAACCTCTATCTCTAGAATAAAGACTGTCCCAGAAATGACCTGCCTCTTTAGGTATGATGGAAAGTGTCCACCTGCTACCGCATGGCTTCCTGGCTCACTCAAACACGGAAGGGATGAGTGGTGTGTATTTGATAGTCCAGTGAAGCCCTTGGCACGTATTCATATGAGACTTCATGAGAGGATGCTTTTGCTGTGAAATACATACCTGTACTTCATCCTCCCTTCAAAGAGTGGTTCATAGTTAATTTCACTGGACAACACTGAGGGTTCTGGGGTAACACTGACATCCACAGAAAGAATCACAGGTACAAGCAAGAAGCCATAGTCAACGTGCCAATTTTAAAACTTCTAACTACTATTCCATCCATTCCTGTCTTCCACTAAAGTCAACACACCACCTTGCTCTTAGGAACGAATGTGCTGCCCCACCAATCTTGGGCGTCCCAGGATGTATAATCCCTGTTAATACTGGATATTCCGGCCCCCAAGTGTCTTCCCCCTTAGTTATTCCCAGACCACAGACAAGCCACCACCGAATCATTCAGGCAGGCTGGTGACTGCACATGTGAACACCTTCCCCATGGCTTCGTGAAATAAACCCGTGGCCTTCTTAAGGAATTCTGGGGGATGGGGAGCCAAGAGAGTGAGGAGATCGGAAGCTGTAATAAGTATACCCCAAGAGTCCTAATCCTGTGGCTCTTTCCACTTCCATTGTGTTTCTCTGTATTCTATACCTATGCAGGTAAGCATTCATATTTGGATCCTCATCCTTCTGGCTTCCGGCTGTAACAGCCTAAAGCCAGGTTGATAAACTGTAGTCCATAGCTAAATAGGACCTACCTCCGACTTATAATGTTAAATGGATCACAGATATGCCTTTGTTTGCATTGTATTTGTGGCATCTTTTATACTGATATGGGAGAGTTGATTCAGTATGATAGAAATAGATCATAGAAATAGATAGATGGTGATGATAATAAGAGAGAGATAACAGATATATATATATATATATATATATAAAATAGGTGGTAGATACTTGATAGATTAGATGGATGGACAGATAGAGATAGATGGATAGATAGATAGATGGATGGATAGATAGACAGACAGACAGACAGATAGATAGATAGATAGATAGATAGATAGATAGATAGATAGATAGATAGATAGATAGATAGATAGATAGATGACAGCAGTGTATTGTTCTAGTGAAAACATTTAAAGGTCTGTTGTCACCCTCTGCTTAGAAGGCGAAAGATTAATTTCTGTCATATCAAGAGGTGACCAGACCCTGGCAGCTTGACTCCCAAGTGCTGACACATACACAAGACAGGCCCCGACCCCAGAATGATGTCTTGCTGATTTACAGTGAGCCGGAGACAAGAAATATGTGACGCCCATATGCTCAGCACCTGCCGCCTGCAGCCACGCTGCAGGGAAAACCCAAACCTAATCAGAGTCACACTATTGATTTCCCAAGAATGACAACAGAATCACAAAAACTTCTAGAAACAGGTCTTTGTGTAGGTCAGTTTGTAGGGATTTACAAGGCTAGCAGTTGAACATAAACACAACAGAGAAGGTGAGAGGAACTGGATAATTAATACACCAGTCTAAGACATCTGAATGCACTCATCATACCAGAAAGACTTTTTTTAGGGGGGTCAGTTGTGGGAATGAACTCGGGCTGGGCGCTGTCCCTCAGCTCTTCAGCTCAAGGTTAGCGCCCTACCACTTGAGCCACAGCGCCACTTTGTCTTTTTTCTGCTTATGTGGTGCTAAGGAATCGAACCCAGGACCTCATGCATGTGAGGCAAGCGCTCTACCACTGAGCCACCTTCCCAGCCCGACTATTTTCCTTTAAGTAGGTACAGCTATAGTTGAATCACAAGGCTAACAATTCTCTGTTATTTTTACCTTTCAGAGATCCTTAGCAGCTGAGACCTTAGCAGCTGAGCCTCGAGCAAGTTCAAGTCTTACCAATTTTTTTGTCACACCTTTTCCTGTCCTACAAATGACGACATTTTCTTTCGATTGACATTGCCTCTCTAGAGGCCTGTCCATGGCCAAATCCACACTACCACCTGCCACTCCCTGACAGATTTCCCTCTCTCCATTCTAGTGTATTGTGTGTCCATTCTATCTACCCTCAGACGCCATCCCTTAGCGACTTACTTGTGATCCTTTGCACAAAGCCCACTGTGGATGAAACGGTGATCTGTGAGAAGTGTCTGCACACTGTCAAGAAACAGCAAGGGGTTTCACCGCGAAAACGAGTTATCATGATGGAAGGAACCTAACAAAAGAAATCACCACGTGAGGCACACCGTGTTCCACGTACGGTGTGAGCCATGCTGAGTGCACACCCGGGTGCTGCTCTTGGGACCTCTCACTGCCCTACATACACAACTGGCTTCATGCAGAGCATGCGTACCAGGCTCCATGCGGGGCCGGCCTTCCACACGGCCCCTTACAGGCCAGCACAGGCTGAGGACAGCATCAACATCGCTTCCCTATTAACTCAGAGAGGCCACGCTCGCTGCCCCTCAAGCTGAGTGTCTGGTTGCCCAACCCCTGTGGTTTTCACATCATGTCGTTCACACCCGGACTCTCCAGTCTTGCTTTGGAACAAGACAAAAACAAGAATCCAAAACAGGGCATTTGGCTGAAATGATTTCCTTTCTTCCAAAGCATGGAGACGGCTTTCTCTCTCTCCCATCCTGAGGTCCTGTAACTACCCATGACCATTGAAAGGCACAGCCAACAAGAAAGCCAACAAGAAAGCCAACAAGAAAGCCAACAAGAAAGCCAACAAACGCGGTGAGTTCTTCAGCCATCACTCCATGGTTGATTTGGTCCCTTAGTATCTGATTTAATGGCTTTTACTTTTCATTGAAGAGCTCAACTAATGAATGCGTCAGAATCCATTCATTTAGTTCTTAACACTTAAAAACAAAATCCCACTTCATTTGCTCCTCTTCATATGTCTATGAGGAGCAAGTCTATGATAATCCTCACCCACAGAGCAGCTGTGGAGAGGCGCCCAGGCCTCGGGCTTGGGAGTGTGAGTCACGTTCTGCTGTGAGGCCACTTAGTTCAGTTCCCCATTATGTTTATCCTGATCTCATCTGATGACCCACTTGCTAATCTCACTCTCTCCAGCATGCTGTCTCCCTGTTTGAACTCATCATCCTTTTTTTTGATGGTTATAGCTGCATTTTTAAAATTACAGATAAAAGTACATGATTCCCAGACTTACAAGCCTGAGATTCCTGCCTAGCAAAAGGAGGCAGAGTCTTGTTGACAAAGAATGACTTGAAATAATGAGCAGAGCATGCATAAACTTTTAGGGTCTACCTTCAATCTTCCTGTTCAGCCTCTCAGCCTCAGTCCCCCAGGTTTAATAGAGGCTGTGACTAGGTCCTGAATAACCCCCTGTTTTAGCCTCTGTACTGCTCATTCTGGCTGTATCGTCTTCAACATGGCCCGATGGTACACCCTGCATACCCACAGACATTAAATTCCAGTCACATCAAATCTTTCATCAAATGTCTTTGGTATCATCCACAGAATCACCTTTCATTCATAATAAATCAACCACATCTCTCAGTGTTTCTAAGACTTTCTCCTACAAAGAGTGCTCTTGCAACACCGTCATAGTTTGTCTTATAAGTGTTAGTCAGCTTTCTGTCACAGATATAACATGCCTGAGATAATTAACTTGGAAAGGCAAAAGGCTTAATTTGGCTCACTGTATTGGAGTTTCCAGACTATGCACCTTTCTTTGGGCCTGGGATTTTTGGGCTTTTTGAGGGGTAGGGGAAGGAGAGTGTTGCATGGGCAGGGAGTCTGAACATTATGGAGGAAACATGGAGGAGCAAGGAGTAATTGAGGAAGGGTCCAATGGGGAGACTCCACACCTCTCCCAGGACACATCCTCCATCCTCCAGCCAGACTGCAGAGTCCCCTTCATGGATTTCATCATGGATTCCATCTTGGACTGGGAACCATGTCTTTATCACACATGCCTTTAGTGGAAGCCGATGAGCTAAACCAAAGCTAATGCCCACTAAAACCTCTCCCACTAAACAGGGAAGGGCTAGAGGTTAGGAGCTGTGACCTGTGCACCTTCTCGGGTGTACAGCTTGTCTTAGGATTCCACATATCTGGTACACAAAACTGTTGTGTTAAAACAAAACAAACTCAATTTTAACAAACAACATGAGCAAAAATCTAAGTCTATTCTTCCAAATTTTATAAATATAGCATATGTATTTACTTATTTATTTATTTTACAAATACTTCCTTGTAGGCTGGAGTGTCACATCTATCCACTAAACTATGGGTAATTATTCTTTCAATGACATGATAGGTTTTGTCAACTTACAGCTCTTACTCTGTATCTTGGTATACAACTTTTCTGTTAAGTTTTTCTTTATTGTGAAAATACTATACAGAAGGGTTGAAATTACATGGGCAAGATAATGAGTACATTTCTTATCAAGCATTGTAGACTCCTCCTTTGTTTCTCCTTCCCATCCCTTCCCATCCTCCCCCCACCCCCCTACCCAATCCTCTTCCCCCATCACCAAAGTTGTAAAGTTCGTTTTTCCACATAATGACTTGTACATCTCATTGTTGCAATGGATCCACCTGTATCCCTATTTAAACGATTTGTTTTTTCCCTTCCCCTCCACAAATTATACCAACCTCAAATACAGTGAAAGCAGGGGTTATACCATGGGGGAGGGACATACAAAGCAACAAAGAAATAATCTTATAAATGTGTTAGAAACAATCACCTGAAAGAAAAAATATTTGAATACATATCTTAGGGTTCATTTCACCTAACATCAACTTATCTGGCCTTTTCTGCTTGTCTCAGACGTATATTAGTTATTGCAAATAAGAGAAACCATGGGACCTAAGTTTCTTTGGGCCTGGCTTACTTCACTTAATATAATTTTTAAGATTTTTTTTTTGCTAGCAAAAAGTGCTATTCTCACACATCAAATGTTATTTTGGTGATCTGGGCAATGTTGTAAGCTCATAATGGCCTTTTTAATACTTCCTTCTGTGTATCAAATTTCTGCTTCCAATTGGGTTGTACAACACAAGATACCTATGGTCCCAAGATTACCACAATAAATTAGAACCAAGGCTTTTCTTTTGAGATAGCAAATAAGTAAGTAAATAAATAAAATTTATGAAGAACTAGATATGTAGCTCTTGCATTTGCCTTGCTTTCACAAGGCTTGGGGTTTGATCCCTTCCACCAAAGAAGTAAATAAATCAAATCAAACTAAAATATTGCAAATGCAGTAGGAGTACTCAGTAGATACTATGTGGAAAAAGAACTATACAACTTGTAGGTGGGGATGGGAGGGAAACACTGGGGAAGAGCAAGAGAAAGGATGACGTTGTCCACAAAGAAATGTGCTCATTACCTGACTCATGACACTGTAACCCTTCCGTACATCACCTTTAAAATAACAATAACAAATTTAAGGATTGAATATATGGAGCTAATAGTATTGAATATATTTTGCTGATGGTAGACCAATCCGTTTGAATGCATTGGGGACATTTCTTACAAAATTTAATATATACATGCCCTGGTATTGCTTTGGGGGAAATGAAAGCATGTCCACGGGGAGAGCTGTGTAAGGATTATTCTTTGGTACTGAGGCCTAAATTTAGGGCCTCACATTTCCTCAGCTTTCTTTCTCAGTCTCTAAGATGTGTCCATGTTCACTATATGTATAAATATTAATTTCTACTGATGGGTGTAAAAATAAAGACTACTATAAGCCTAATAGTAACACCCTGTTAGGCGTTGTGCTTTCTGCAAACTGAGTACAGTTTGTGCCTTCTACAAATTATCTTTTAGATTCCATTATATGTTGGCAAAGTGAATCCTTCCCCACTAAGACTTGACTCCAGTCGCTTTTCTATCCTAACCAAAATTTTAATAAACAAGTATTTTGTTCATCTCAAATTCATCCTTTTTACTTGCTGGTCAAGTTCTGAATTGTGTCCAGTAATATTAAGATGTATCCAATATCGATCCATCATTCGATGGCTGTATTCTTTATGTGGTATATGGTGTGTTCACATGTACATCTGAAGAAGGCTGGGGAGGGCATAGAATCGGAGGGAAAATAGTGAAAGCGTGCAGCAGTGGAGCGCACTGGCTTCACTGGTCATGGAGGAAAATGAACGATGCAGCTTGTGGGTGGAGAAGGGAGGGAGGGAATGGGAGAGAATGCGGGAACAGACGACTCTATGCAAAAGGAAATGTACTTAATACCTGATACATGTAAAGGTAACTCCGCTGTATATCGCCTCTAAAACAACAATAAAGTATATTTAAAAAATACAGAAAGAGAGAGGAAAAATGAAGATGAAATTAAGATTTAAATAACAATAATAATAGGGAGACATTTATTGATTGGAAGCTAGTAACGTAGCCCCCCAAAAAAGTCCCTGGAAAAGTAAGGCAATATGGTGGAATAGAACAATAACAACAAAAACCTGTGGTTTAATAAAATAATTCAAACATAAGGTAAAGATTTAAAATGTTATGGTGAAATAATTCGTCATGTTCCTGGAAATTTTACTCAGTGCCAAGAAGACCAAGTGTGGCTGGAAGAAAAATCCTGCTCCCCCCCCCAAAACACGTCTGGACTTGGACCCCCCAGACCTGCAACTGCTTGCCTGTAGGACAATAGGAGCCAGCCAGTATGACTTCAGTGAGAGCCATGATTTTTAGAGATTATTCTGCATTGTAGGCCCAAGATCTCATGGGCAGCCTTCAAGGAGGAAAGCTTTCCTAGACGTGGTTAGAAAGCTAAAGAAGGACCAGAGGAGGCCATGCTGGTGTTAACACAGGAATGAGTTGGGGAGAGAAGGACTAGGGGCAACCTCCAAATGCTGGAAAAGCAGGGAATTCTTTCTGATGCCCTCCTCACAGGACTGTATCTCTGCTGATCCTGGATTAGCCCAGTGAGACCCACTGTAGACTTCTGACCTACAAAACTGTAAGATGATAAATTCATATTGTTCATTATGTCACAGCAAGATATAGAATTTTATATATTACATAAATGATCACGTCTGGACATAGGTACGTGTAAACAAAAACTCAGATTGCTATTATTATTAGAGAATGAACATGTAAATGCTGAAATCTGACTTTATATAGACAGTATCCCAATAGGTCATGACAACCTAAAAACATGACACCTAAAAACCAGGGCCAGTCTAGACTTAGTGTATGAAATCAGTGATTAAAACAAAGGCCTTGATCTCCAACCACTATTCCATGCTAAAAAGAACTCCTTAGGACTGGAGAGGCTAAGATACTTTACAATTCAAGATCACTTTAAATCTTCCCAAAACTCTTCATGTACTTTCAGATCATCTAAGAGCCAAACCTAAGTGGCTCCTACCAGCTAAAATGATTCAATTTGGTCACTAATACAGATACTAGTTGCAAAGAACTGAAATAAACATGTAAGCATGTTTATTTCTATGAATTTATTATAACAGAAAACAAAGAACAAGGGAATAAAAGGGAAAAAAGACCTACTTGGCCATTCTCAGAATAAGCTAGGAACAACAGCATATGGTACAAATAAATAAATGGAACCAAATGTTCATCTTGCCTTCCCCATGCTAATGAACCATTGAGCAGATGAACAGCATACAAGGGAATCTGGCTCTATGGAAGTGTACATGCCAGGGAAAGAGGGCAATCTTACTACCCAGGAGATCTGAGGTTCTCGGTTCAAAGCCAGTCCTGGCAGAAAAGTCTGTGGAACTCTTATCTCTAATTAACGACTCAAAAAAAAAAAAATAAAGCCAGAAGTAGAGCTATAGCTCAGGTGGTAGTGCATTAGCTTTGAGCACAAAAGTTCAGGGACAGCAGCCAGGCCCAGAGTTCAAGCCCCAGGACTAGGAAGAAAAAAGAAAAGATTACTACAAGTGTTGCTACATCAACATCATCTTTATGCATTTTAAACAATGTTAAGCATTCTAAAACATTAGGTTAAGGAACTGGAAAGTGGAATATAGCTCAGCTCTCTGCTGATCACATTCCCTCACTGTGAAGCTTTTAACAAAATGGTGTCTGAATCAGGTGTGGTGGAGGGAGAGAGCAAGGGGAAGGAAGGCAGGAGAGTAGAGAGAAGAGTGCATGAACCCATCATAATAATTGTGTGACAATGGCAGCAAGTCACTTGAGGGCTGGGTGGGATTGGAGATGGGGAGGAGGGAGGAGGGTGACATTGACAAGAAGCTTTGTACTCATGAACTGACATGTTGAATTGAAACAGCCTGGCACAACGGCTTAAAAATAACTTTAACATTTTCTGGATAAACTCGAATCTAAACCTGAACTATCCATGATTGGTTTTCTTTTCAAGCTCAGGAGACTCATCTCTCAGGGGTATAGTAAAAAATTATAAATCTGAGTTCTCAGAAGCTGAGTTCAATGTTCGATTACTCAGATGATATCATTAGGTTCTCAATGTTGAATCTAAAGACCTGCCTTCTTGAAGAGAAAAAAACACCTGCTTATTTTTGGAATTTTTATTCTTACTTTCTCATAATTTAAAACATTCCTTTGGTGCTTTTCTGCCTGTACCCCACAATTTCTGTGAGTCACATTTATTATGTGACTTTGGTGAAGAGAAATGGTAGGATTTATTAAAGGTTATATTCTCTTATCCCAACCTGAAATTAAGAGCTTATTATGAAACTGTTTGAATTTCTAATTTCCACTAGCATCGCACAGATGTAGCATCTACGTAGTTGGGGAGTAACGCCGGAAAACCCAGCAATGGATTGTTTTACTAAACACCCTCAAATATGACATGCATCAATTTTCTTCTCTTTTTCTTCTTCTTCTTCTTCTTCTTCTTCTTTTTCCACTATTTTCCTTCTTAATTCCCTATTACTAGAACCATGCAGTGCCATTTGTGGCGGGTGATTTGCATAATAACGGTCTTCAGTTTCTGGGCTGGGAAAAGAATCTCTAAGGGAACTAGACAGTCACACCAACAACAACAAAAAAAAGAGATAATTGCCCTTTTTTTTTTTCTTCACCGAAACTGCTCTCATTCTTCTACTAAATTTTTAAGCAATTTTTATCTTTTTAAATGTAAATACTTGTAAGAGCTGAGAAAAGCTATCCAGTGATTAACATTTCAGGTATAATTACTCTTCATCGTAATGCCTACCTGCTCTGTTGCGTGGTCTGCTTTAAAAGTATTATTACCTTCCTTCTTGTGGGGGCCCTCAGACACCTTCAAACGAACGTCTGTACATGGAAACTCTCTGATTATAAAGGCGGAGTGAAATTAATGTTATTAATGTACCAGGGTGTGAAGTATGAACGTCAGCTAGCTTCCCCTAAAGGACTCTGTTGATTATGTGTTTGGCGCTACAGAAGATCCACCCAAAGCACCATTGTACTGAAGCATTTCCCAGGCCTTGTGCTAATAAGGAGAAAATCTGCAACTTCTCTGGATGTGGTCTCAGAGCGCTGGCCAGCAGCCTCTCAGAGCTAAGGACACTGCTGTGCTATAGCAGCGTCATCACAAAATGCATTTCACATCTGCCATTCCTTTCTTCCGGAACTGAGCACTTTCTGAAAAGGTAGAGTGTTGCCAGCAGCTTTGCCTATGAGCTCTCTTTAGCCTTTGAGAATGTTTGCAAGCCTGATCAGCACTTGTGCACCCGTGGTCATTGCTGCACTAGCCACCATAGCCAAAATATAGCAACAGCCCAGATGCCCTTTAGTGGGGAAATGGATCATTTTCTTGATCCATATACATGTGTGTATATGTAATGGAATTTTACTCTCCATGAAGAATGATATTAGGTCATTTGCAGAAAAATGAATGGACCTGGGAAAAATTATGTTATGTGAAGTAAGTCAGGCTCAGAGAGGCAAAGGATGTATGTTTTCTCTCTTATATAGAAGTTAGATCTAAGTCAAAATATATATATATATATATATATATACACTTATATATATATATACATACACAGGGTCTTGTACACATATAAACAAACATATTTAACTAATGTATGGTATGTGCAGGAAAGGATTCCAATGGCACAACTCCTTTGAACAAACAACTTATAGTTTAACAAAATGAATACCAGGAAGGTAAACATGAGTTATGAGCAGTGATAAGATCAAGGAGAAGGAGGAGGAGAACAGAGAAGGAAGGGTGGATGGATGCAGTCACAATATTCAACATACACATGTGAACATGGAACTAGTTCCATTGAGGGGATGGGTGGGGTTGGGGGAGATGAGGGAGAAAGATGGGAGGGGAAACATTGGCCAAGATGCATTGTACTCACAATCTCACATGCTGAGTTGAAACTCCTCATTACAACTAATTAAGGCCAGAGAAATAGGAAGGGCCAATTTTAAGATGATCTCTAGTCTCTCAGGGATTGTTTTCATATTTAATATTCTAATCATTTTCTGTGTATCTGGAATCCCTTGGGACCCATTGCTCATATTTCAAAGCATTTCAAGATACAGCTTTTAGAGTGATGCATCACGAGGTGTTGACAAGAGATGGAGACTTCCAAGACTTACTCCTGATGCCCCAGATGATGTATCATACTGGCTGAATATAGAAACTCTGATTCTGTGAACCGTCTCCAACCCACATCCTTGGTCCCAATTATTCATTGTCATTCATCCATTCATTCACTTAGTGGATCCGTTAATAAATATTTACTGAGCCTCTGTTATATGCTCTAATGACTGCAATACATGCTGGTCATATAGAAGAAGGTAAACGAATCCCAAAGCAACTCACAAGCCAGGGAGGATACAAACATAGAATGCTTTAATTAAATACTTCTGGAATGGAGGGTGAGTGGGCGGGGAGTGAATATTCCCTAGCCAAACAGACAGACTTCGCAGAGGAGGTAACAATTACCTTGGGCTACGAGGAGAAGGAGATGATAAGAAATATTACACCATTTTTATAGTGTGTTCTTTATGATGCCAATCTGGCTTCTCCCTTGCCTTCTGCAGAAAAAAAGTAAAGTAAAATAAAATCAGGATTATAAACTGGTAACAGTACTTTGATCTTTAGTGTCAAGAAATTCTATCTCCAGAAAGTCCCTGTTAACCTGTGAAGGAAGTTTGCTCATTAACTTTTATAGGACTCTCCCATTACATCCACAACTGGTATGAGGTTCAAATGAAAAGACCACATTCCTTGTAAACTATAAAGTAAAATATGACAGTTGTTTGGGGTATTACTGCTCTCTGTCATTGTGCACACAAATCGCAACATTAATATATAAGGATTATTGGATCGATTGTTTGGATACAAACAACAATACAACTTGGAGAAAGTTGTCAAACTTAAAAGATTCTATCTCTAAGCAGCTGTACAGAAGGGTTCCAATGCGACATGATAGTTATGAGTGCAATGCATCTTTTCTCGGAGGAAGGGTATATGATGTTTGAACTAAGGGCTTCATGTTTGTCTTTACCCCCTTAGCTCAAGGCTGGTGCTCTACCACTTGAGCCACACCTCTACCTCTAACAGTTTACAGGTTAATTGGAGGTAAGTGTTGTCTGCATGGGCTGGGTTTGAATTTGGCTCCTGGGATCTCAGCCTCCTAAGTAGCTAGGATTACAGGTGTGTGTCACCAGCTCCTAGTTTACAACACATCTGGATAATAGCTCCTATTCCATCATTCTCTCAACCCCACCCAGCCTCAAGTTACCTGATTCCATTCCTAAACAGACTTCCATGAGGAAACGCACTTAAAGCTTAATAAATGAAAATCATTCCATGCCAACAGAGAGACCAAATAACAGAGTTCATTCCGATTGTCTGACGCAGTTTAGGAATTATGATGATTCCCACCTAGTTGTTACTCCCTGGAATCCAAAGTCCTATCTTCCGCCTCTATTGTTACATGGTTCTTTGTTTACGAAAGGTCAGGCTCTTTCTCCATCCCATCAGTTTTCCTGTGGCTAGCCAAGATGCATACTAAGATCGCCAAAACTTTTCCAAGGAGTGTATTTGATATTTCAGTTATAAGTATTGAATTCAGCCTGGCACAAGTGGCTCACACCTATAATCCTAGCTTGTCAGGAGGTTGAAATCTAAGATCATGCTTCGAAGCCAGCCTGGGCCGGAAAGACTATGAGACTCTTATCTCCACTAAACTACCAAAACAAACAAACAAACAACTGGAAGTGGTACTGTGGCTCAAGAGGTAGAGCATTAGCCTTGAGCAAAAAAGAAGTTCAGGAACAGTGCCCAGACGCTGAGTTCAAGCTCCAGAACCAGAGTGTGTGTGCGCAAGTGTGTGTGCACGCACGCACACACACACACACACACACACACCCTCTATTGCACTACTACTACATCACTCATCTTCTATACTTTAGGACTGATTTATTTTTGAATTGCATATAGAAGAGGCACGACATATTTTTCTGTATTTAAGGATGGTGAAAGTTTTGACCTATTCCTTCCTGGGCTTTAAAAGCAACCATAATGGTAGCTGTGCAAACCTAAGTCACTGGAAGGAGCAGCAGAGTGATCTCGTAAGAGAGGACAGGGCTGGACACCCAGATTTCTGATCGCCCTTCAACCCTCAAACTGACAAAACAGGCTCATGATGCTGAGTCAATGGAAAGGAAATTCTCCAGTGGCATTTATTACTGGAGGCAGCCCTGCAGTGGCCAACACTAGCATCAAGAGCATTCCCTGAAGCCATTGATGTCTCCTGATGAGACCATCTAGCCCCAACTCTCACTGTCTCTTCAGACTACGTAGACACAAGATGTGCACACTGGCTCCGTGGTATCACGCAGAGTGGGGATGAATTTCCCTTAGGATCATTTTCTGGGTATGAACTCTGCTGAGAAAGCTCTCTCATACAGCCATGGGTGGATTGGATAGAAGATTCTTCTATTTCCTGGTAATGCGTGTTATCCATGGGTAAGGTGAGAGGTTCCCAAATCAACAAGCATCACCTCCAAATACCCAGGGGCACAGTTGTATTCATCAGGAATTTCGCACTGTAGCGGAGTGCTGAATTTATTATGGCAATGGTGATAGAGTGAAAGACACATCCATAATCACATAACTCACAATAATAAGGCTTGTGTCTGCCTTTCTAAACATACAATTCACAATTCAGTATTCTTCATGCCCTCCCTTCCTCCCGTGACTCTTGCTTTCATCCACAATTGCTCCCGTTTTCCTGGGGCTCTGGAGTCTGTAAGTATTTCCCCTTTCCTCTACTATTCTGAGTCCCTTTCTGAGTCCCTTTGTTGTTAATATGGAATCATTCAAACCTAACAAAAAAAGTCTGTATGGGAAACCGTAGGTAGTTCCTTACAGGATATAGAAAGAAAGCCCCAAGTGGGGACACACTAAATGTCTAATAACTTTTGTAGATTTTTCTATTTGCATCGATCCATTGTGCAACGGGCTTCAGTTTGCTCTGTCCCTCTAGGTATACAACACACGCTGATCACTTGCATACTCCCTCTCCCTCCACCCCTCCCTATGTCCTTCCAGCCCAGTCTCCACCAGCTTCATTGCTCCATTTCCACACCTGGACAGGACATATTTTGACCATGTCTGCCCTCCTTCACCCTCTCCCTCCCATTGATCCCCATCGCAGACAAGACCTGCTTTATATTGCTGGCCAAAAGTCAAAGTGTGAGGAGGCAAAAAAAATTCATTTTCATCTAAGCCAAGCAAGTTGTGATCCCAGAACGCTGAAGGTAGAGCCCTAAGTAGGTAGAATATGGCATTCTAGGTAGAATATGGGGGTCTAGGTGAGCCTGAGAATCCGTGCCCAATCTAGAAAGGCACCAATGGGCTGATCAGAGAAGAAGCCAGTGTGAAAGCCACCAGGGCAGGATTGTGTCTATGTTCTTTTCTCCTCAGAACAGTATGACAGAAGAGGTTTTGTTATCCCCTTTTATAGAGGAAGGAATCGGAGGAACAAAGGGAGGCTAAAGAATTTGCCATCTACCCGTCACCATGGTAACGTGGACGTTCACCACCGTAGCTTGCTGGTCATGTGCTTATAGAAGTCACACTAGGGCCACAGGGGGGAGCCTGGCCCTGGCCATCCTGGGACAGTGTTGCTGCCTGGAGGAGTTCCTTCACGAGATGGAAACTTGGTGCCAGACAGCGTTCACCCATTGTGCCCATTGCAGAGGGCACAAGCTAGCCTTTGCCCAATTTGGACATCTACCCTGTTTGGGCCTGTCCCTGTAAGAATGAGAGCCATCTAATTCTTTTTTTTATTTCAAATGTGAGCTGCAGACTGGAGTGGCCATCGGGGTGTCCGCCACAATCCAATCCAACTGCAGGATGGTTCCTGCCAATGTCAAAGGAAGCAATGCATCTCTCCTCGTCCTCACGAGGGTTAAAACTCCATGCACCATTCTGACAGCTTCATAACAGAACAATATGAACAAAAAGCTCTGTAAACCCGAACACCTTTTATACATTTTGCAGGGAAAAGAGAAGAAAGAACAAGGGGCACTTTGCTAGGCACAGGCGCCCCTTCCAAATTCACCCTCCCACATTTCCATTCGAGCTTTGTTTTTGCTCTGTAGCCTATCGGCCATATTCCTAACTAGAGAGCCATTCTTGCTTTCTTTTAAAGTAAGACAGAATAAAGCCTTCCATTTTCCACTTTTGGGGTTAAACAACAATAACAACAACCAGAGCAGCCTATTGGTTAAAGTCATTTTGCATTCTATTTTCCAAAGTGAACCTTATACACTCTCAGGTCGCTATAGAATTAATGACTCTTTTCTCATGCTTAAGGGCAGATGCTGATTACCAGTCTGGGTCAGAGAAAACGCTTCCCCCCGGGTGTATGATTGCACAGTTAAACATGTTGTGAGGAACGCTGCTCCCTTTGGATGCTCAGGCATGTAGACCTGCAGGGAGAGGATGCTGGGCTAGGTCCACAGCTGGTGCCTTGAGGTGGGCCACATTCTTCTATTTCTATGCACACCGACAGTCCTCGGGACAAGTCCCTCTGATGGCCCCGTGGTGACCCAGATGTCTACCATGGAATAGTCAGGACACAGCCAACCGAAACAATTTTTAACACTATGTGAAAGTTGATATCTCTGGGAAACAGAAAATAAAAGAGACCCTGCTGAATACATTTGCTCTCACTCACAGGTTGCTGATGTTTCACTTCTTGCGCACATGAACACGTGTTTCTGTTTTACACCCTGTCTTGGAAGCACAGAGTAAAACTATAATTTTGGGAAAGGACATGGGACTTTTTTTTTTTGCTGGTCCTGGGACTTGAACTTGGCCTGCACACTGTCCCTGAGCTATTTTGCTCCAGGCTAGTGCTCTACCACTTTAGCCACTGCTCCACTTCTGGCTTTTATCCATCATTAATTGGAGGGGAAAGCTCACAGACTTTCCTGCTCAGGCTGGCTTTGAACCATGATCCTCAGATCTCAGCCTCCTGAGTAGCTAGAATTACAGTCATGAACCACTGGTACCTAGCTGTATAAGACCTTTATTTCTACTTAACTACCAAAAGGCTGAAGCTGTGGCTCAAGACATAGAAACTAAGCCTTGAGCGGAAAACTAAGAAATAGTCCTTATATCCCAAGTCCAAACCCTAGTACTGGGACATAAAATATAAATAAAATACAATAAAACAAAAAGTAGATAGACAGACAGACAAATAGACAGAATGAGCTAGTGTGACCAAGGAACTCAGATTTTGATGTCTGATATAATTAATATTCATTTTGTTTGGTTCATTTTATTTAAATCAAATAATTTTGACTTGTTTAAACTTAACCACATCTGGTAAGTCTCTGTCAGAGTGGACAGTACAGTTCTAATTAAAACACATGGCTTGAATATTATTCTTCATGCAATGAGCAAGTTGAAACAATATTAGTAAGTCCATTCTGACTCTCTACTGCAGGGTACATGCTGTCTCAGGAACCTATAACTTCAGGGAAGCATGCTGATGCTCAACAGGCAAGAAGAGACCCTGGCTCTATGCTTGCCCTCCTGTCGCTGGCCCTGCCTCAAGACAAGACAGGAGGCCAACAGCAAATGCTAGCAAACGCTGACACGGCTCCTCTTTTATTCAACCTCACTCACCCTGATACTGCTTCATTGCACTCTGAAAGTAAGTACGATTTGCATCAGAACTTTGGAACCGAGAAAAGCCCTAATGCTGATGACAAGCAGTAAATGATAATCCTGCAAACCAGTGGAAAAGGGATCTAATCACGCAATTTGCGAGATGAAATGACCCTGATTTCCCTTCTGTGAACTCTGCTTTCCCTCATCTTTCTTCCTCCAGGCTAGTTTCCTCCTTGTCTGGCTTGGGGCGGAGAGTGTGCCAAGGCGTCATAACAGAACGCCAGCAACAGCAACTAAAGCCCAACAGCTTGTTGCTCTCGTGGTCGTGGAGGCAGTACATGAAGGTAAAAAGCTAGTGCCGGGTGTTCCCAGAGGGCTCTCCTCGTGGGGGGAACTCCTGAGGTCTCACCCACCCCCTCACTGCTTCTTGTAAGACACAAGCATGTTGATTAGGGTCTACTCTAATGCTTTCATTTTAACTTAATGACCTCTTCATGGGTCCTACCTCTAAATATGGTCATATTCTGGGAAAGTTTGAGGGTCCCAATGTACATTGGAAGTTGGAATACTATTCAGACCATAACAATGATTGTAGGCAATATTATACCTTTTTTTAACCACTCATGTTTCTACTTTATGGTTTTGGTGCATCAATTAATAATAGAGAATTCTCTCTTCTTATTTAAAATGGACCAAAATTGATGGAAGAGGTGACACTGATACAGATGCATTGTACTCATAAATTGACTTGTTGAATTGAAAACCTTTTGTACAACTACATAAAGGAAAAATTATTTTATTTGCTGTAACCCATGAATGTGGGATTAAATAACTCTGTGTATCTACACTTTATATAATACACACACACACACACACACACACACACACACTCCTATGTCAGAAGAAACAAGGAGAGATTACTTCTTAAAATATGTCTAGTCTATATGATCATAAAGATCTGAATTAAAGAACAAAGTCTGTGTACGTCTAATGTTTCAATGGTGTGAATTTATTAGGTGTTAATATTTTTAAAGATGTAAGCTGCTTTTCAACCACCTAGTGAGCTCACCTTATGAATGTCTTTAAAGATGCTTTGACATTATTAAATAATGATTATGAAATACAAGAAAGAGTGACACATTTTTAACAGGCAGAGTTTATAAATTGGGAAATAATGAGAAATTTTCAAAATCAGTCTAAAGAAGTGGTCAACACTCACCTGAATGTGCTGAATACATAATGTTTTCCCACACATGCACAAAAAGCCTAGCAAGCCTGTTGGAAGTTTTCTGTTGCTTTCTTTTGTTTCACTTTGCTTCTAGTACTGGGGATCAAACTCAGGACTTTATGCATGCCAATACAGTACTAAGTCACTAAGCTACAATCCCCAGCCCATAGAAGTCTTTTTGACTAAAAAAACTAAAAAAAAAAACTAAAAAAAAAAATCTAAATTTTATTTTATTTTCTAAGAAAGAATCTTACTATATAACCCAAGTATATATCTCAAACTCATGATTCTCCTACCTCTACCTCCCAAGTGCTGGAATTATAGATGTATACCAACATGCAAGCCTTCTAAATTTTTTTGGGGGGGAGGGGGCTCCGGTTGTGGGGCCTGAACTCTGGGCCTGGGCACTGTCCCTCAGCTGTTCAGCTCAAGGCTAGCGCTCTACCACTTGAGCCACAGCGCCACTTCCAGATTTTTTTCTTTTGCTTATGTGGTGCTTGGGGAATCAAACCCAGGGCCTCATGCATATAAGGCAAGCGCTCTACCACTGAGCCACCTTCCTAGCCTGCCTTCTAAAATTTTTAATTATTCTTTAAGTAGTTGTACAAAGGAGTTACCATTTAACAAAGCAGTTAAACCCCACTCCTTCTTAGTAACCACTTTTATGTTATATTTTGCTGAATTTTGATTTTAGCTTTCTAAGTTCTTATACTCTTTAAGGACTCCCTTGAATCGACCATATTTCAGTTTATGTGTGCCAGTTTATACATTCATATACACTTGCATACCACCCAATGTATTTATGAGTTTGTAAGCTAAATTTAGCTTCTACATATAAGGGAAAACATGGATCTTTTGTCTCTCCTGGCCCAACTTACTTCACATAACAGATTTTTTTCTGAGTCTTTTTATTTTGTTACAATGTAATTCTTTACAATGGATGAGTAAAATTCCATCATATATTTATACCACATTTTCTTGATCCATTATCCATTGAAGGGCGTCTGTGTTGGTTCTATACCTTGACAATAGTGTTGAATAAACCTACAGGCATAATAGCAATATAATATCCAATAAGAGAGTAAAAAACAAATGCTGGACAGAAAACAATCTCTTCAATAAATGGAGTTGGCAAAACTGGATATATGCATGCAGAAAACTAAAAATAGATCCTTACATATCTTTTTATACCAGCATCAATTCAAAATGGACCAAAAACCTCAGTGTAAGACCTGAAAACATGAAACTATTAAAGGAAACTATTAGGAAGAATATTGGGGCTTTCTAAGATCCAGAAGCATAGTAAATCAAAGAAAAACTTGATAAATGGTATTGCATGAAATTAAAATGTTTATGAGCAGCAAAGAACACAGCCAACAAGCAAAAAAGATAGCCTACGGAAAACAGCTATACATCACACAATGGCCTAATATCTAGAATATACAGAAAACTTAAAAAAAAAAACCTCAGAAAACGAAGAACCCAGTTAATAAATGGGCTAATGAACCAAAGATGGTCTTTTCAGAAGAAGTAGTAAAAATGGTCAATAGACACACAGAGAAATGCTCAACAACTCTGGCCATAAAGAAAATGTAAATCAAAATAATATTGAGATTCTACCTCACCCCAGTTAGAATGGCCATTATCAAGAAGACAAACATTCACAGATGATGGTCAGGCTAGGGCCAAGAGTGAATCCTAATGCACTGTTGTGAGAATGTAAATTTGTTCAACCACTCTGGAAAGCAGTAGGGAGGTTCCTCTAAATTATTTTTCTTAACTTCGCTACTGAAGCTATATTTGGTAGTCAGCCTACGTACTCAAAATTGCTTGCATCTGTTGACAGAACTTGCAGACTTTAAATTCTCAAATTTACTCCTCTTCATATCTTAAATGAACATCTACTTGAGAACTCAGGAACCTATTTTGCTGTTTTACTAATTTAAAAAAAAACTTTACTTTTATGTAGCTTACTATGTCATGATCACCCAACTACTAATCATCCAAAACTAGAAATTAGTCAAAAATATCCTTGCTATTGTTACAACTGGCTATTTTGGTTATACTGCTGAGGAAAAGGGTCCTAGACAAAATATATAATACTCCTACCTTATCTGAAATGGTTACATCCCAAGAGCTCCAGCGGACATCAGAAGCCATAAATAACTCCAAACCCCACAAACACAGTGCACTGCGCTTTTTCCTATACATACATATGTAAGAAAGAGTTTACCTAAGTCAGGGTTTAATTTACGAAATAGGTGATAGATTAACAGCAATAAGAATAATTACAACACACTGCAATAATAGCATATTGAACTTACCCTACTTCACATGCATTTTGTCACTGCATCCTTACAAAATGGGTCAGATTATTAGCCCCATTTACACAGGCAAAAACTTCAAGACATTTGTCTACTTGTTGGTTTTGAGACAGAACCTTGTCACAGCCCAGGTTGCCCTGGAATTCACCATGTGGCCCAGGCTGGCCTCAGACTCATTATCTTCCAGCCTTCTGAGTATGGGGATTATAGATCTGTACCACACCCAGCAAATTTCTGTCTGTCTGTCTGTGAGCACATGTGCTCATGCACGCACACACATGCACACATACATGCTAGTCCCAGATATAGAAATCAGGGCCTGGCACGGCCTTTCAGCTTTTGTGCAAGCTTGTGTTCTACCACTCAAGCTATAGTTCCACTTTAGGTATTTTGTGGTTACTTAGAGACAAAAGAGTCTCATAAATGTTCCTGCCCAGGCTGGCTTTGAACCACAATCCTCGGATCTCAGTCTCCTGAATAGCTAGGATTACAGGCATGAGCCACCAGCACCAGGCCCACACCCAGTAAATTTAAAGGTATTTTTAATCTATCTATGAAGATGCAGCAGGATAAGAGCAAAGACTTAATATCTCATGAAGGCAGTTTGAGTCAAAACACTGAGGGCAAATATGCACCAAGGCCTCCACAGGAACAGATTGTTTTTATTTTACCACAGGAGAAAGTAGGAGATTGATGGAAGAGGGTAGAGCAGTGAATTTGGAGAATAAGGGAATAAATAGTCCCCTTAACTAAAGACGTCACAGCACTTCTGAGTACATCTAAGTGGAGCAACATGGTGTCTTCCCATCCCTAACACCTGGGTGCCCTTGGTCATTATCTGTCTTCACATAATGCAAGGTAACGTGAATCTTCTCCCTTTCCTGACCTGAACAGAGCTTCTCTGAATCTCCCTGTAAGGACTCAACATGCCTAAATACCAGAATAATTTAGTGATTCGCATTGAGACTCTTAAAGCTAATCAAATAATTCGTTAATTATACATCCCTTAATCAAATAATTCCTCTTCTCAGAATATGCTCTAAGGAGAAAAAAAAATTAGGAGTCATGAATCAAATTTGCTATAGAAGAATACTTAGTGTGGAATTATTTATAATGGAGTGTGTAGATGAAAATATAAAACAAAGGAAAAAGAATTACATAAATTCTGGGAGATGCTTAGCACAGAACATGGCAGAAATACTAGTTCATAACTGTTCTGTTTAAATGTATTTGATAACTGAAAAAATCCTTATGAAATAGCACTTGTGTGCACGGTGTCTGCATAAATAACGTGGCCACTACTTGCACAACACATGCAGTGAACAAATCAATAAACACATATACACAAACCCTTAAATGTATAGGGGCAGAAATAAATCATTATCAAATGAGAATACTACTATCTCTGGCAAGTTCACAGGCTGTTTTTATTAGTTGCCCTTATTTTTAACAGAATTTTCCAATTTTCCTAGATGAATTCGCTTTGCTTTATAGAGCATTTAAAGTGGCAAAATGTCATTGGAGAACTAAATTGTTGTTGGGGAGGGTTGTGTTTTTTTTAAGATAAACAGGAAAATGTCTCCTTCAATGAGACCTTCAGCCTGCCCTGGCCATTTCCTACCTGATCATAGGCTAATTGCCAAGGGACTCTTGCTTTTCTTCATTTGTTAAGGACAATGATTCCTGTGATTATTTCGTGATTGTCATTATTCCTGTGATTCACCATTGTTGACAGCATTAGAGAGAACAGCCAGGTGCCAGTGGCTCACACTTATAATCCTAGCTACTCAGGAGGCTGAGATCTGAGAATCACAGTTCAAAGCCAGCCCAGGCAGGAAAGTCTGTGAGACTCTTATCTCCAATAAACCACCAGAAAACCAGAAGTAGCGCTGTGGTTCAAGTGGAAGAGCGCTCGCCTTGAGCTGAAGAGCTGAGGGACAGCGCCCAGGCCCAGAGTTCAAGCTCTACAACTGACAAAAAGAAAGAAAGAAAGGAAGGAAGGA
>NW_012267251.1:6400576-6421484 GCF_000151885.1 Dipodomys ordii
AGGAAGGAAGGAAGGAAGGAAGGAAGGAAGGAAGGAAGGAAGGAAGGAAGGAAGGAAGGAAGGAAGGAAGGAAGGAAGGAAAGATAGAAGAAATTACTATAGAATTCTCTCCATACCAAGTAGAGTTCTGGACAGCAGCATCAAATGCATACTTTTATTGCTTTCTTTATTTTTTTGCTGGGGGGTGGGGGAAACTATTGACATACAGCAACATTAATGTGTGTACTATGCCTTCTACCCCATCTTCAAGATTAATGTCCTAGAAAGCTATCTACTATTGTCGAATCAGTCAAACTCATTAAGAGATGGCAAACCTTCCTATGGTGAAGTATGGATGAGAGACCTCACTCACCATCTTCTATTTTTGTTCACTCAGCTGCAATGATTCATCATCGTTGCAAAACAAGAAGAGTTTGATGAGAGGATTTGATAAACAGAATCATCCTAACTAGGTGCATGAATGAACACCTCCTACAGATTCTGCACAAAAAACAAGTTTTCAACAAAATGATATCCCAGATTCTAGATAACACTTCCTTTCCTCCGCCCCAGGGAAAACACAATCGCGAGTTGTTAGAGGAAGTTTGGGCTCAGTGATTTCTAACACAGATTCCCTACCCACACCCCGCCAAGGCCACGGCCACCTAGGGAAAGCTTCAGTTCTGTTCTTTACTAGCTTGCTCCTCTTGACTTTGTCTATCTTAGTCTTTATGCAAGAGAGAGCTAATACTAGTTCTTAACTGCTCACTGCTGCTGCAAGTGTTCAATGAAATTCAGGGGCGGGGAATTACAATAATGCCAGTATATAAAGGTTTTCTGTTACAACTCTGTGCAACTTATCACACATTACAGATGAGAAAATGGAAGCGAAACTGAAGTACCTAACTCGTCCAAAGTCATGAATCCAGTGTGTGATCATATTTCATCACCTTGTCCATTTGCTTTGACATCATCGCCTTGCCTTTAGATCCTATCTTTAACATATACCCCAAACACCCACCCATTTAGAATAAAGGTTACAGCCACAGCCACGTGCTGATGACTCATCAGCCTCTGGAGGCTGAGGCCTGAGAATGGAGGCTGAGACCTGAGAATGGCCATTCAAAGTCAGCTCAGGCAGGAAAATCTGTGGGACTCATCTCTAATTAACCACTAGAAAGCCAGAAATGGAGCTGTGGCTCAAGTCGTGAATCTCCATCCTTGATCCATGAGTTCAAGCTCCAGTGCTAGCATAATTAAAAAAAACAGCAGAATAAATTTATATAACAAAACATGAGAACACACTTCTTTGCCTCAAATCTATACCTTACTTTGACACTAAATATTTCCAGGTGTGCAACTGAACATCTCTGAGAAAGATACACAATCCAAACTCTGCTTTCAAACCCTGCTAACAATTGTCTTGAGGTCAACGAAACCGTTGGCTATACCAAGGAGGGCAACGAGCAATATGTGTCTTGAATTTCTGATACAGCGATCTCCTTGCTTTGCGTAAATAATGACACATGTCTTTCTGATACACTGCAATTTCTCTGCAAATGAGCATCAGCAGAGATCCACTTAATAAAGCATGGAATGTGAAAAAAATTAGAAAAGCTAAGAGTTGTTTGTATCCCATATCTGGGCAAGCAAGAGTACACCCCAGCACCGGCACGTGTTCATCAAGGCTCAGAGTCCGAGGTGCTCCGGGCTGTATGGAGGATGCTGCGCTCCAAGTCTGGCCTTCCCATACGAAGCAGAACATGAAAGCCCAGTGTACCACTTTCCTTTTCCTGCCCACTACCTCCTTCCCCATAGTGTTAATGGTGATGAAACTCTGGATTCGATATTACACGTCCACCTGAGGCTACATCCTCTCTACCCTGGCATTTATCATCAGGTACGCCCTCGGTGCTCTCTTCCAGGCTGGGCTGCATTCCTGCTTGCCACCACGCACAGGACAGAGGAGACAGAGCCGAGGTGAACGTAATCCAGGTAAGATGTAATGTACCTACTGTGTCACACTGTGTCACACTGCCCCGTCAGGAAACACTGCACGGCCTGGTCAACACTGTTTCCATGTGGCAATACTTATTACATGAAATCTATGTGCAAACCCAACAGGGTTGGAAATGATCTGGAGGTAAAAGACTTGGTACCTCTTCAGAAGAAGAGGCAGGCCTTGGTCTTTGTCATTCTCAGGCAAACGGATGGTGTTGAAACATATTGTGTGTCTTACAACACTGGCTGCTTCTGTCTTGGCACTCATGAGTATATTACATGATTGAGTGTAAAGACTCATAAGCTAAGAAGGTGGAACTGGTTACCTCTAACCTGTAAAGAGTATTGAAATTGTGAGTAACATTTAATCTCTTCATTTCTCAAGGACGAATTTGTCTTTCTCATTTCATCAAGTATTTATTTAGATCTGAGAGGCACCTGGGGAACAAAGTCCACCAGTATCCCTGAGGAATCAGCTCGCGCCTGTTATCCCAGCTACTCAGGAGGCTGAGATCACAGTTCAAAGCCAGCCCAGGCAGGAAATCTGTGAGACTCTTACCTCCAATTAACCACCAGAAAGCCAGAAGAGTGGCTGAGGTCTTGAGCGAAATAGCTCAGGGACAGCTCCTAGGTCTTGAGTTCAAGGAAGAAAGAAGAGGAAAAGGAGGAGGAGGAGGAGGAGAAAAAGGAGGAGGAGGAGGAGGAGGAGGAGAAAAAGGAGGAGGAGGAGGAGGAGGAGAAGGAGGAGGAGGAGGAGGAGAAAAAAAAGGAGGAGGAGGAGGAGGAGGAGGAGGAGGAGGAACCAAAAGTGGTTGGAGGCTCATCTGCCTAACAAGTACAAAGCCCTGACTCAACCTAGAGCATACCAAAATAATAATAATACCAATAACCTCAAGATAAGATCATGGTAGTTTAAGAAACTATCAATCCAATGATTTACAAGGGAAGAGAGGAGAAGACATGCGAGGTGAAGATACAAGGGATCAGGGGTGGATCAGAGGATTCTAGGCAACAAGCAGAAACCAAGAGGAAGGAAGGAGGTAAGAGTCTTCTCCAGAACTCCGAACGAGTAATTGTCAGTTGTTTGAAGCCACTACTTTGAGGCAACATTTTGCCTCAGTTACAGGAAACAGCCACGGGAGTAAGTGCTAATGCTTAGAGGCTGCTCATTCTCAGTGGGCACCTCTGGGTGTGTGCCACATTTGGGGTGCTCAGGGAGATTTGCAACTATCTATCTTGCTCTAAAATGCAACTGAAGGTTCTAATTTGAGGACATAATTCAGAGATCCAATAAGAGAATGATTTTTTGTACCAGTACTAGGGCCTGAACTCGAGGCTTTTGCACTATTCCTCAAGGCTGGTACTCTACCACTTCAGCCACACTTCTACTTGTGGGTTTCTGCTGGTTAATGGGAGATAAGACCCTGCAGACTCAGCTGTCTGGGCTGGCTTCGAACTGCAATCCTCAGATCTCAGTCTCCTGAGGAGTTAGGCTTACAGCCTAGTGGTGTGTGGATCAAATAAATATTTCAAATGAAACAAATGTTTCATTTGAAATTTGGGTTCATTTAAAAGAAACAAATGGTTCTCTTTATATCCATTAGAAAATGCTTCAGGGGTCTGTTTTAATTTCTTAGAAGATCTAGACGGGCTGAGAGTCAGTCTCTAGGGAATGAAAGACAGAGTGGGGGTCAGTGGGGGGATGTGTGGAGCCATCAGTGGCTGAGCCGGCCACCGCAGGCCCTTTATGTGTGTCAAGCTTGACCTCAATTTTATTCTTCATCTATACTGACTCTCATCACCCTTTCCACTTGTGACATTCCTATTTGCCACTAATTGACCAAATTAATCAGTGGGATGGGAAATAATCGCTCACTAGCTGTCAAGCAAACCCTGTCACTTTGTGACTTCCAAGGGCTCAAAGCCACTCAATTCAATTAGCTTCAGTATTTTACACACAGTACTCTGAAGCCAATTGTGCAATTCCTCCATGTTTTGTTTCCTTTCCTCCCAAGAGACAATGAGACAACTTCATAAATATGCCACAAATAAATACAGAAACGGGCCATCAGAAAAAGAACTGCTTTGGAAGGATGCACTATCTTCTGACTCTGAATTATCCATGGTAAAAGTTCAATCCTTCCTGAGAGCTCTTTGAATGTCTGGAGGAAAGGGGGGGTGGAGGAGATTTTCTGGTTGTCCAAAAAGATCAGTAGCTAATTACAGCTAATTGCAGTCAACTTTCACCTCTCCGTGGTAATGGGAAGAACACGGAGGCAGCCAATCCCCAAACGGCGCCTCTTCCATTAGACTTGATCAAGGAAAAATGCACAGAAGACATTTGCAGGGCAAAGGATTCTCCCAGCTCTGAGAAAATAAAAAAGTCCTGATCAAGTCAGGGGTTGACGTGTAGATGGTCTAAATACAGGCATGTTCCTACCACACCCCCTCATCTTATTATTACAATTATCTTTACACTGGAATTACAATTCACAGACCCTCACAGACCTGGGCTGAGGAATGAAAAAGAAAAAAAAAGATGAAATTTCAACATTTGAAACATAGTCTCTTTTATACTCTTTCAAACTCAAAAAAAAAAAAAAAAGATTCAGCCCAGGGAGTCAGAGATCATCACTTTACATCACTTTACAAAATTGGATGCTCCTCTAATTAAGAAAATATATATTATTATCTCTCTAAAGGACAGAACTTGTGCATGACAGATGGTGTCCGCAGGCTTCGTTGCTGAAGTTTTTGAAGAACTTGGTTAACGGTTGTTTTATTTAGCAGGCCATCAACAGGAAAAGAGCCTCTTGAAAGGCTCATTGCATCAAGAGTGTCATATAAAATGTCATAATCTCACGTCCACGTTCACTTAGCCCTCTGCCTGGTTGAGCTTAAATTAAAGCACTCATTGGAGAGGTGTAATTCATGTCTTCTTAGTTTGTAAACAACTGTTTCCTGGAAATGGACTGTTGAGTGTGTAGTGGATATTCCATAGAAGAATAAAAACAATGAATGGAAGAATGATAGGAGTGACACTGATCAAGATGTATGGTACTCATACTCTGACAGGTTGAACAGAAATCCCTTTGTACAACTACTTAATCCTTTGTACAACTACTTAAAGATACTTTTTTAGACAAAGTAAAAAAGATAAACTTACAAGCTACTGTGTTGAAACCCCTTTGTATGACCACTTAAGAATAATTTTTTTAAAAAGAAATACTCAATAAAGAGTAGGCATGCTTTTGCAAGATACAAGTCATGATGGCGTATGCTAAGTGTTGTGTTCCATAATAGTATTGCTTTTGAATGATATTGATTTAGCTAATAAGTCCATGCTAGGCCGTGGTGACCAGTCCATTCTCATTTATACAGAGATCTATCTAGGTATTGTGCTAAGTGCCCCAATTGCAAAGACATCAATATTCCTAGACTGACTTCATTTTTATACACACACACACACAGAAACCTCTCCCACTCTCAACACTGTAATAATTTTACTTCATACATTTATTCTGCCCTCGTTGCCTGGGGAGATTCAAGACTATCTCCTCCACATCTGTAGGCATCCCCCAGCACCTCTGGGAGGAACACATGCTTTGCTCTCCATACCACACCTTGGCATCGAGGGCTAAGTAAGTCTAGACTGTTGTTACTCTCCTTTTTCAGGGAGTGATCCGCAGAGCTGCCCAGCCCCAGATCCCAATCTTCCCAGGAACAATCTCTATGCAGAACCCAATCCATACAGGAGAATAAAGGCCAGTGCCAAAACCTCTCATGAGAAACAGGAAAGCTTTCCTGAGTTCATATCACAAGTCAGTTTTTCTTTGCTCAACACAGATTTCTTCATACTCAAAGGAGCGGGTCCGTAGAAGTATCTTGAAGCCCAAAACTGTCACAGAATCTTTTCCAGAGAGCTTCCCATGTCATGGTTGGGTCCAGAAGTTGAACTCTGCACCTGGATCGTTCACATCCTGTTACCATGTGAATTCCCACCCCAGTGGGAAGTATAGCACAGGATGCTGATAGGATTGTTGAGGGTTGGGGTTTTTTTATTTTATTTTTTTATCTTTTCTCTAGTACTCTTCTCTGGTACTGGGGACCAAACCCAGGGCATTGCACTTAGAAGCCAAGCACTTTGCCACTGAGCTGCCCCAGCCCAGTGATGGTATAATGGTTAAAACTGGAAATGACCTGAAATATCTCTGCTTAATTTGCTACTCCAGCCAGCGCTCAGCAAACATTTTCTGATGGGCCAAAAGGCAATATCAAAGATAAGTAATCACTTATATAAACATTGGAAATGTAAGCATTTTAATAAAATATGAAAGCTCACAGCCAGTAAAAGAAAAGAGTTATGCAAACAGATTTGATCTGCGGGGTCATTGCCCACCAACTCATATTATAAAAAGCTGCAAGTTCAGCCATGTAAAAGCAAGGGGCCTGTGCTACCCAGGGAGAAGAACCATTGAAGTGCGTGAATGTTAAATCTAATTTATAAATATATATGCATACATAAACTTATAAATATATAGGCCCATGTGCATAGACAGACAGACCGACAGACCGACAGATAGATAGACAGACAAACAGATAGACAGATAGACAAGTTAATTCAAGAATGATAGTTGCAGGGAGGTGTAACTCCTTCAAACAGCTGACCTGCATTCTAACAGAATGAATTCCAGGAAGCTGGAGCTCAAGGTATCAGGGTCAGGTCCTGGCGGGGAGGAGGGGGGTGAGTAGACTAAAGAAAAGAAGAGGGGAGAATGCAGCCATCATAATAGTCAATGCATCTATGCGCTGATGAAACTAGGAAGATTGAGGGGATGGGTTGAGAGAGATGGGGGAGAATGATAGAAGGGGTGATATTGATCAAGATGCCTTGTAGTCATAAACAGACATATTGAGTTGCACCCCTTTGTACAACTGTTTAAAGTTCATGAAGATGGATGATGATGATGATACTGATGATGATGTTGAAGGTGAACTATTGAGAGCCAAAGGGAAGGTTGTCTACATCACCACTATTGCTCACACACAGCACGTTGACATGGTCAGTAAGGAGTTTATGCGCAAGTCTCTTTAGAAGTGACCTGCACAAATTCCAGGCATGAGCCACCAGCACCCAGCCACATCTAGGACTTTTTCTGGAAATAAAATCCTATCTTTCACAGCTCTAGCAGAAGTACACAGGAACGGGACTCTTCACGAGGGATTGCGGGACGGTCTTGAAGAGGCTGCATGCCATTCTACTGCCCATCAGCAGCACCGCTCCTCATTTCTGAGAACAACACTGAGGAGCTTCATGTTAATGTAGCGATGATTAATGGTCCTTTTTCTTGGGGTGCTGATGATCCTTTCATGGCAGATTCATCAGCTTAAGATCTTCTGGAATAAAGTCCCTTCTTCATACCATTCATCCACTCTATCTGGACTTGGAATTTATATTCTGCTTTCCATATTCTAGGCAAATATTCTTTGTTAACTATGATGCTATTGGTGTGTGCTTTGAAAGCACATCATTTTTCTCTATTCTTCAGCTCTGGGTCTTCGCATATATTGTTGTGTCCACCCACCTCCCTCCACATGACTGGCTTCAACTTGGAGTACGTTAGCCACAGACAAATAGCTTCCCATTTAGGCATCATCCACAAACACCCCCATCAGAAGTTCCTGAAAGAAGAGCCACAGCAGAGTTACCATCCCACGTAACCCTCCTGCCTCCGGTGCTCATTTCTGTCAGTCCTGCTCCATCCCTTCATGACAGGGCAAGGGTCATGGATCAACATCTGTATCCGTCGCATCCTAAACCTGGAGGCTTGGGGGATAGAATGCATACAGGTTAGACACAAAGAGAGAGAAGGAAACACGTGCAAAACGAGAGGAGACAGAGAAGAAAGATGAAAGACAAATATAGAAGAAATGCACTGAATCAAAAAAAAAAAACCACTCTTCCAGTCCTTTTAAGAGGCACCCGGTGGTCCCAGAAATGAGCACAGGGGGAGAAAGTAAGGGCACGGACCCAGCCCAGACACATCCTCAGAACCCGGGTGTCCAGCGGGGTGTTCCCCACTTGTGTGCCCGGTCAGCTCTTGCCAAGTTCAGATGGAGGCTGCCACTTCGCGTTGGAAATAACTGAGTCTGATGATGGCGATGTCAGAACTCCCCACAGTCATCGCTGTAGCTAGGTCAGGGCTGACACCCACTCTGTGTTCAGGCCGGTGATGGTGTCAGCTCAACTACACTAAGATTCATGCTCACCACCTCAGAAGCACACAAGGGGAGTGACTCTAGGAAGTCGCTCCTCTCCTCAGGCAGGCTTTCAATTTGAGGGATTCTGTTTATGACCACTACTGCCATTATTCTCTTTAAGCAGTTGTACCAAGGAATTGTCAACAAAGCAGTTCATGAATACAATGCATCTGGATCAACGCCACGCCTTTCAACATTCCCACCTATCCCTCCCAACCCAGTCCTTCCCTCACTTTGCTTATTTTCGTAGGCTCTCCACTGAATTATTGTTTTCCCTACATCAATTTGCCATTTGAGTTTTTATTATCTTTCAGTAATTGTAGGAAGCAGTTTATGAACACAATGCATCTTGATCAATGTCACCCCTTTCAATATTCTCACCAATCCCTCCCCTACACACCCCTGTCCCTCGCTCTTTTGAATTTTATATTCATTGAACTCTTGGCTACATTCTTGCTGCTTCTCCTCTTCACACCACCCCTTTCAAGTACTCATTTCCTGATGTTCCTTTTGTTGAACTTTGACTTTGCCTTTGTGAGGAATTACACTATTTGAGTTCTCCCTTGAATCTACCATATTGTCGTTAATACATTTGCACACACTTGCATACCACCCACTGTATTTAATTAGATGTTTATAAGCTAATTCTAGCTTTTACATATAAAGGAAAACATACATCCTCTGTCTCTCTGGGGCTTACTTTTTTCATCCTTAGAACCTTTGCCAGGTCTTTTTATTTCTTTACAAATTTCTTATACGAATGGATGAGTGAAATTCCATTGTGTATCTGCCCCACTTTCTTTATCCATTCTTCCATTGTGGAACATCTGGGCTGACTCCAGATTCCATTCCTTGGCTATTGCTGCAGTGAACATGGTTACGCTGGTGGCTTTACTGTATCCTAGTTTGTAATCTTGTAGAGAAAAACCTAGGAGTCAAATTGCTGGATTATAGAGTAGCTCTGTTTAGTTTTCTGAGGAACCTCCATACTGCTTTCTAGAATGGTTGAACATTAACATTTCCATCAGCATTGTGATTGGATTCCCTTCTGGCAGCATTCTCCCCAGCATCTGTTATTGTTTACTTTCTTGATAATGGCCATTCTAACTGGGATGAGATAAAATCTCACTGTTGTTTTGATTTGCATTTCCTTTATGGCCAGAGATGTTGAACATATCTTTGTGTGTCTCTTGGCCATTTTTATTTCTTCTGCGAAGTCTCTCTTGAACTCATTAGCTCATTTGTTAATTGATTTGGTTATTTAAAGATTTAATTTTTTAAACTCTTTGTATATGCTGGTTATTAGACAAAGATCTCCCATTCTGTCTTTTTTAACTTGTTGGCTATGTTCTTTGCCTTGCAGAAACTTTTTAGTTTCATGAAATCCTATTCATCAAGTCTCTTTTTTAATCTTTGCTCTGTTTCTGTAGTTTTACTCAAGAAGTTCCTACCTGTGTCAGAGACTCCTAATGTTTCTCCTACTCCTTCCTGTCATAGTCAACTCTCCCCACACCTCTTCAATATAGTACTGGAATTCCTAGCAAAAGCAATAAAGTAAGGGAAACACAAAGGAGATCCAAATGGGAAATGAAGAAGTAAACCTACTCTTTTTTGCAGGTGATGTGATCCTGTACTTAAAGGACCCTATAGACTCCTCCTCCAAGTTAGTAGACCTGATTAAAAACTTTGGTAAAGTAGCAGGGTATAAAAATCAACCCACAAAAATCAGAAGCTTTCGGCATGACAAAAATTAGAAGATCATGACTGAAATCAGGAAAGCAACCATTTGCAATAGTCTTTAAAAAAAAAAAGTAGAAGCTAACCAAGAATGTGAAAGAGTCTACTACAATGAAAACTATAAAAACTTGAAGAAGATATAAGGAACTGGAAAGAACCCCCCATCATGCTCCTGGATTGGCAGCATTGATATGAAAATTTCGAGACTGCTGAAAGCAATCTAGAAATCCAGTGCAATACCTATCAAAATCCCAACATCATAGTTCAACAGGATAGAGAAAAGAATCCAAAAATTTATATGGAACCACAAAAGGCCCCAAATTGCAAAAGCAATTCTGAGCAGAAAATGTACACTGGAAAAATAACAATACCAAACTTCAAATTCTATTCTAGAAACATAGTAATGAAAATAACTTCCTACTGGCCCAAAATCAGATGGAAGGACCAACAGAACAGACTAGAAGACCTAGAAATAAACCCACAAACGTATAGCCATCTACTACTCGATAAGGGAGCCAAAAACATAGGCTGGAATGGTGACAGCCTCTTCAATAAATGGTGCTGGGAAAACTAGATATCCACATGCAAAAAAGCAAAACTAGATCCTCATCTAGCACCTTGCACCAGCATCAATCCAAATGGATCAAAGACCTCAATGAAAGATCCAAGCCCACTAAACTAGTAAACTGAATTTTGACGGCCTTCTTCTCCCCCACCTTCTCTTCATTCACCTTCACCTTACCCACCCCCACCTTCTTGAATACCTGTTTCCTAGTGTTTATTTTGTTGTACTTCAATTTTGCCTTTTGAAAGGATTATACTGCTTGTTTTCTCCCCAGAATCTACCACATTTCATTTATTACATTTGTATATACTTGCTTACCACCCAATGGGTTTACTTATATGTTTATAAACTAATTCTAGCTTCCATATCTGAGGGAAAACATGTTTATATCTCTCTGAGGCTGATTTATTTCACTTAACATAATTTTTTCCAGATCCTTCCATTTCTTTGCAAATGATGCAATATCATCCTTTCTAACAGATGAAAAAAATCCATTGTGTATATATACCACATTTTCTTGATCCATTCAGCCAATAAGGGATTCTTAGACTTGAGACATTCATTTTTATTCCAACTAAAGATTCTCCATTACCCAGAAACACACAACTTTCATCCTCATAATTATAGAGGACATTTTATTTGGTGGTTGAAAAAAATTACTGCAATAATGTTTTTTTAATCTATTATCCACAAACCATGGGAGTTGTGTTCATTTGGGGGGATAGGGGGGTGATTAAAGCCTACAATGCATGTAGTAAAGTTTGCTAGAGGGTAGATCTGATGAGGCCATCAAAAACTGATGTCACTTCAATTAGACATCCAACATTGACATGCCCAGAAATATAGCTTATATGGGAGAATTAGGTCTTAATGTATCACTTGTCAGTAAATTCTCAAGGAGAACATTTGTTCAAAAGCAATGCTTAAAATATAGACTATTTTCTCACGATGTTTCAGCCTTCTTTTCTGAGAAGAAGGCGGGGCAGCACACTGTCCAGGTGGACACACACCCTGTGAAGGTGAAGAAGCAGCAGGTACACTTCTGTCAACCCTTGATGCAAAGCACAATATTTCAAAAAGTATGTCTCCACAAAGCTTTCAGAAGCAACCTATCTCCATGGATAGGCAAGACAAGAGTAGGTGAGGCGAAGATAGCAGACAGAACATGAAGAAAAGGAATCTCAGGTCAAAAAGGACATGTGAGAGAGCAGGAAAATATTAGACACAAAAACTTACAGCCACATTGCAATCCAGATGGCCATTTATTATACCTCAGTAGCCGCAGCCTGGAGAGGGTAGCACAGATCACTTAACATGTGGGCCTTCCAACGTCTTGAATGTTGAAGCACTAGAATTCTTTGTGTGTACCAAAGGTCTCAGTCAGAAAATCCAGAGGGACTACATTAATTAGAGCACATAATTTTAGTAGTAGACATGCCTATTCCCTAAGCCTGGACATCTTCCTGGAGCCTGTGCAATGCCTCCTTGTCTCGAGGTAAGAAATGTGGTTGGTTCAGCAGCATTTGTTAATTTATGGAAGAAGGAAAATGAATCACATATAAGCATATGGAAATATCCAAATGCCAATTTTCTCTTTTTTAGCTTAGCTCTTTGTGTCCTCGTTTTCCTTTTAGCCTGGGATCAGCACCAGCAACTTTTAACGTGGAATAGAGTCTGCTCCTACTTAGTTTTCTGTGTGTGTGTGTGTGTGTGTGTGTGTGTGTGTGTGTGTGTGTGTGTTTCAGAGTAAGTAAAATGAGTGTTTGCTTTGGACAGAAAACTGACAAAGGACGGGAAATTCTTACTTTAGGATATTACAGTTAAGGGTCAGCAGCGTTTAAGCAGGAGTTACTGCCACCCAGAGGCAGAGAGCCACGAACTGCCACGGCCTGTTACAGTTGTACTACAAAGGAAAGAAAGCCAAGAAAAATGTGTAGGTTGTTGCAGTTTTGCTCATTAAATCATCAAAGAATGGAAAATAGCTAGGCCTGAGCATTCCCTGGGTCTGTGGCGGCCGCGTCATCACAAGTGATGAGGTATATTTAGATCTTCAGAGCTAGTCATAGTGAAGGAGAATGCAGGGTTGTGGTTTTTGTTGTCTTGTTTTGTTTTGTTTTTATGAGTTTGGGTGAATCATTTTCTCAAATGTGTCCAAGCACAACACGGTAAACACACCTTGAAAATGGACTCCTCCGGCATGCTCTGAAGGTATTTTTTTCCTTCCTTGGTAGCCCAGTGAGCCCATTTCCCTTGGGCATAGGTAATACCTCGTTTATTTCCAGACTATTAGGAAACACATCAGTCCATTCATAGAAAATAATGTTCAGCTTGGAACGTACATACATGCACATATTACATATATTACATATTACATACATGCACACACTCATTGATTTCGATGAAATTAGTAAGTAAAATACAGAGAGGGCCTGGGACACACAAGACCTGTGTTGGAATTGTACTCAGGGACAACCTTACTGTTTAGGATTATGCTTAGAAAAAGAGACCCAAATACCTACCCGAGTCCCATCATTGGACATTACTATTTAGCTGCTTGAAGGAAAGTTTCTACAGCATCCCAAAGGCTAAATGTCCCTCCTGGTGATATATAAATAAAGAAATACATTCACTCTAGACCTTTCTCCATGTTGGTAGTAATTTAAATGTAGATCTTGCATCAATTTGAGATGTTAAAAGCATAAACAAATAATGACTCCAAACTATATTTTCCTCTTCACTGGTTTGTTATTGTTGCTGTCTTTCTTTCCTTCTTTCTTTTTCTTTTTTCTGCCCCTCCCCCCAAATCTGGGGCTTGAGTTTTGGGTGGGTACTCTCCCTGAGCTCCTTTAGGCTCAAGGTTAGCACTCTACAACCTGAGCCACAGCTCCAGTTCTGGACTTTATTTTTGGTGTTTAATTGGAGAGAACAGTCTCACAGACTTTCCTACCTGGGCTGGCTTTGGCCAAGATTTTCAGATTTCAGCCTCTTGAGTAGCTAAGCTATGAAGCAAGAGCCACTGGAACCAGGCATGACAAGCACCATCGTTTTTTAATGATTCATCAGATACACAGACACCCAAACACATCCCTGTGCACTGTACAAGATCAGCCAGGTAGAAATCTCTGTTCATAAAGCCTACTTCCGTATTCTAGCTAGATTCCCAACTACCCAGGTGATTTCAGTGTGTAAACCTTGGGATTCAAATAAAACAATTCATAATTAGGTCACAAAGTATCCTTAAATAATTATTTTTACTTTTCTCCAAGTATTGACTGTGTTAAGCCATAGTCTTTTGAAAGCCCATACTCAAATGTGCTAAAGAGAGACGATGCTAAGGGTCCACTTCTTTGTAACATAAATTGCTTCAAAAAAGACACCAAAGCAAGAAAGCCTCCAGTTCTGTAGGTCTGTGGTTCTCTGATTGGTGTCTGTTCCCTGCTCCAGTTTTGTCAATACTGTAAATATATATATATATATATTCACTAGGCTTTTTGCATGTTCAATGGTATCAGCGCCCTCTACTGGTTCATTCCTGACATAGACAAAAATAAAAAGAGATAAAGAATACAAGACTTTGTCCTCATTTCTTCGCCTGCTTCTTGTCTTCATCAACACTTTATATCAAAGATAAGTTGTGAGATGGATTCTTCCTGAGGAGGTCTAACTCATGTTTGCCTTAATTTCTCCCCCAAGAAATCATTTGCAACATAGAATAAGGGGAATAGGAGGCCAAGGGGAGATGGAGAAAACCAGGTTTAAAAATATTATTGTTACTTGGACGTGAAGCATTTGGCGGCACAGAAGGATTCAAAGACACTCAAACGAATGACAGTACAAGGGAGCTAAGCCGAGGAACGCGAGGCTGGAATGCGCAGAGAAAACCCGCACTATGTTCTAATGAGGCAAAATGCACAGACGTGTGCAAGAAGGCGAAAAACGCACACGTTCGTTCTTCCATTTTTAGATTCCCATTATTCCTGATTTATTATTGTTTGTGTCCCAAGGAATGAATCCAGTAATCAACACCAATTCTCCTCAAAACCTACTCTAGACACGTAATCTCGACACGAAAGAGGCTGGGCAGTAGGCTAAGAAAGATGGTAAAGAATGTTGGTCGCGTATCAAAAACAGTGATCCTCGCCACTCACACCTGGCGTGTTGGATTTTTCCTCGTTGTCTTCTGCACTGCCCTTTCCTTACTTCATGCTTCAGTTCCAGAACCTGTCTCCCCTTCCACATTCCCCTCAAAACTCAAGCCACAACGTGACTCACTAAAACCATCCAGCTGAGGGTACATCTTAAATCCCCATCTTATTTTTACTTGTTTGCATGAGATGCTATGAAATCCCACATCTTGTCTAGCAACCATAACCAGAAGCCAACAGGTAATATAATTGGGACAAGCAGAGATTGATCTGAGGCATAGAAGAGAGAGGAGTTAGATTCCTTTCCCAGCACGACAGCCTAAAATTTCTAAAATTTAAATTAAACAAAACCACTAAAGTCACAATGTGGCCCTGAACAGGCTAAACAACACATGTCAGTGGAAGCGTGGACATGCAATCTGTTCTCATCCAGCTGTAAGCAATCTTATTTTGTCTGTGTGTGTGTGTGTGTGTGTGTGTGTGTGTGTGTGTGTGTGTGTGCGTGTGCTCCTGTGAACAGCCCACCTTCCAGGATTTCAATCAATGCAGCTTGTTGCTTTGTTGCTGTTTTCCAATACTTAAAACTCAAAACCCAGTCAGGAATGCCACGTGCTATTGACGCTTTGATTAGGGTATAATTTAAATCATGTCTGCATCAGACAGATCTTCTCAACTGGATAGTGTCTGCCCAAGGGGTGCTTGCCTAGCGATATGCCTGACCACGACAGGAGAAGTGAGTGAAAACATGATCAACTAGAATTTGAAAGAGAAATTCTGCCAGTTCTCACAAGGAAACAGTCATGTAGTCAATGCAACCATTGCAGAATGGAATTAATACACTGAGTCTTGAACAACGCAGAATGAAATATTTACCAAGAAAAAGTTTTGACTATTAAACTATTTCATATTTTGTTGTATATGAATGTATGCCAGATTAAATGTGTATCTACAAATTCTTTTAACATATAATAATATAAGTTAATAATAATAATAATAAGTTTAAGGCCTGTGAAAAAATAAATTTTTTTTGTCAGTTGTGGGGCTTGAACTCTGGGCTTGGGCGCCGTCCCTCAGTTCTTCAGCTCAAGGCGAGCACTCTACCACTTGAGCCACAAAGCCACTTCTGGTTTTCTGAGTGGTTTATTGGACATAAGAGTCTCCGGGACTTTCCTGCCTGGGCTGGCTTTGAACCATGATCCTCAGATCTCAGCCTTCTGAGTAGCTAGGATCACAGGCATGAGCCACTGGCACCTGGCAAGAAAATAAGTTTTTAACGTAAGAAATAGATGATAGAACTAGGCTCATAGTGGCTTTATCATGAGTAATCAATATAAAACTTAAAATAGATATGGTAAAATTATTGTTTAAACAAATATCTACTCAAATATCCATAAGCCTTATACTATTTAGAAGACTGCACAAGTTAAATGGGAAACTCAAGACCAAAAGAAAAAAGAAAGGAAAAATTATTACCACCGAAATTAAAACCTCAGTGAAGATTGCATACAACTAAGGAAAGGGATTATGAGTTGAAGATTAACCTGAAGGCTAAAGACTAAACCAGAACACTGCAAAGAAAGAGAGAAGCCAAACATGAATGAGAGGCTTGCAGAGGTAGAAAGCAGAGCATTGTGTGTAGCCAAGGTTGAGAAGTGTAGAACTGAATAATCAGGGACAGGACAGCTTATCTGCAAAAAGGCTTATGACTGAGAACTCAAATAGAAGAATCATGCTGAGTTACAAATAGGATCAAAAAAAAAAAAGCCAAGCACCTATGGCTCAAGCCTGTAATCTTAGCTTCTGAGGAGGCTGAGACCTGAAGATTGAAGTTCAAAGCCAGCCTGAGCAGCAAAGTGTCTGTCTCTGTGTCTGTCTGTTTCTCTCTCTTTCTCTTCTCATTCCACCCTTTCCCCTCCAAGGGTCCCATGCATGAGCTAACCTGAAAAAAAAAAAGCTTCCAAGGCTACTTTGGTGGAGGAAAGTAAGAGATACGTGGGAAAGAATCCATTTATTTCTGATGAGATCATCCTAGCTCTGCAGCCTGCCTCCCACCTGACAAATGGCAGTAGAAAGATGGACAGGCCTAGCAGAGAACAGAGACACATCAGCAAACCACCAGCTCCAACTCAAACTTACGAGAAGAATAGCTTGGTTTGATCCACTAATAGGTGGAGCAGTTTGTTATGCACCCAAGCTGTTAGTATAACCACAAAGAAAGGTTCATTTCCAAACCAAGAAAATAAAAAGAATTTTTAAAGACAATTTCTGTGCGACAATACCAGAACTTATATAGTACGTGAAAGAGCTAGAAGGTGTGCCGGGTGCCGGTGGCTCACGCCTGTCATCCTAGCTACTCAGGAGGCTGAGATCTGAGGATCGCGGTTCAAAGCCAGCCCTGGCAGAAATATCTGGGAGACTCTTATCTCTAATAAACCGCCAGAAAACCGGAAGTGGTGCTGTAGCTCAAGTGGTAGAGCTCTCGCCTTGAGCTGAAGAGCTGAGGGACAGTGCCCAGGCCCAGAGTTCAAGCCCTATGACCGACCAAAAAAAAGAGAGAGAGAGAGAAGGCGAGAGGGGGGATAAAAAGAGGGACGGAGGGGGCTGGGAAGGTGGCTCAGTGGTAGAGTGCTTGCCTTGCATGCCTGAGGCCCTGGGTTCGATTCCTCAGCACCACATAAGCAAAAATAAAAAAGCCGGAAGTGGCGCTGTGGCTCAAGTGGTAGGGCACTAGCCTTGAGCTGAAGAGCTGAGGGACAGTGCTCAGGCCCAGAACTCAGGCCCAACAACCGGACCAAAAAAAAAGAGGGAAGGAGGGAGGGACAGATGGATGGATGGATGGACAGATGGACAGTCTATTTAAGCTCAGATGGGCCTCAGACCACGGCCTGCTTTCCTGTGCCCTGCGGAGCGGTAATGACAGGTGAGCACCACCACACCCAGTACTACCTTTTGCCCAAGCTCTCCTCAAATCACAATCACCTTGATCCCCATTCTCTACATAGGATCACAGGCCTGAGCCACCATATCCAACTAAAATATATAGTTTTAAAGGCTGAGAAATCCTGGTATTGACATGAATAAATCTCACAAATAATGAAGCAAATTCTTGAAGATGATAGACAGACACATACACACATACATACATACATACATACATACAGAATAAATCCACACATATGTGTGTATACACGTGTATTTGTAGTTTACACATTTCTAAGTATTTAATTTGAAGTTTAGGAATACATTAGCATACAATGAATAATAAACATGCGAGCAATACACTCACAAAATGCAGAGAGTGCCTACCTGTGGTGAAAAACAAAAGCCACGTGATCTGGACTGAGTGCAGACACAGAGGAGTCCAGTTGTACTCGCCAGTGTTTGGAATCTGTGAAGCTGGTCACGGAGGCCTTCCATCCTGACAATGTTTGCACGGTCATCCTGTCTGTTCTTTGCAAGACTAAAGAGCATAGAATATGCAATCAGCTTGTGAATCCCAGCTCTGTGGGGAGGGGTTAATGAACAGGGTCTCAGTTACCTGACTGGCATAGAATGACAATAATGCCTGACTGGCAGCGTGCTGGTGAGAATTAATACATCGTCGATCACATGTGTAAAGCACATAGCGGAATGCGAAATGTGGAGGCCACTCAATAAAAGCGGTTACCACCTGTGTGTGGCTCAGCCCCTAGGGGAATTTTCTCTCCCCCTGAATTATCACAGCATCTACCCGGTGTGTAGCTTCAGACCTGGTTTTCTCAAGATTGGAGACAGTCCACTCATGATCACCAAGCCTCTCTATCTCTTTGTCACTCAGGTTCAAAGGGAGGGGAAAAAAAAAAAAGAACAAAACCCACCACGTTGAAGCAGTCAAGTAACATTGAGTTAATTTTTGAATCTACAGGCAAAATGATCAGAGAAGTTCCACTTCCCTGTTAATTGCAAAATCAGCAGCTCTCCAATCAAGAACTAATTCAAGGCTAGTGTTTAAGGGAAGTAGGTAAATGAGCTATTCGGGGAGCCTTAGGGGTGTTTCTGTTAATAACTTTTCTCTCCTTTAATAAACTGAGCTTGGCATTCGCAGACAGTGTGGAGGGTTTTTATTCTTTTCTGTGTTCCTACAGCAAAGAAACAAATAAGCAACCCTTCTCAAGACAAAGTAGTCTTCAAAGGACATTCTTTCTGCTTTTTTTTGGGGGGGGGCGGTCATGGGGCCTGAACTCTGGGCCTGGGCGCTGTCCCTCAGCTCTTCAGCTCAAGGCGAGCGCTCTACCACTTGAGCCACAGCGCCACTTCCAGCTTTTTTTCTTTTTGCTTATGTGGTGCTGAGGAATGGAACCCAGGGCCTCAGGCATGCAAGGCAAGCACTCTACCACTGAGCCACCTTCCCAGCCCTGCTTTTTTTTTTTTTACACAATCTGGTCCTCAAAAAATTATCTCATACAGAACAAAACAGAAAAGGTCTGTCTGAGGCTTATCGCAAAAGCCATATTTGGCTTCTTATATGATTTTTATCTCAACATAAAAAGGAAAATCAGTTAGAAAGTTAGCATGCCTACCACTAGGTTGATATTCTATTTGTTCTTAATCTAGCTACTCCCAAACTTCAAAAATGGCATAGTGACTCCTGTCTATAATCTCAGGTATCTGAGAGGCAGAGATCAGGAGGATCATAGTTTGAAGCCAGCCAGGCTGAAGTTAGGGAAACCATCTCAACCAGTAGGTGTGGTAATATTAGCTATAATCCCAGCTACACAGAAGGTATATGTAAGAGAATCATGGTCCAAAGCCAGCTCTAGAATAAAAAGATAAAATAGGACATTGTATTCAAAATATAACAAAAGAAAAATAAAGGCTCAATGTGGTGGCTCAAGTGGTAGAACAGCTACCTTGTAAGCAGAAGGCCGTGAGTTCAAACACAGTGCTGCCAAAAATAAAGAAAAAGAAATGACTTCTAGATACACCACTGTGACATCAAACATTCATGGAAAAATCCAGACTCAGTTTCTGGCTGGTGAATAAACTATATTTGTTCATTTCATCTCTAAAAATGATGGGTAAATGTTATAGGTAATTGTTATAATTATAGGTAAATGTTATAGTCTGAAACTTTGGAAGTAGAAATGTTCCATCCAACAAGCACACATGAGTTCTTGCGAACATTGGCGTCATACACAAAATCAATAAATTGAAAATAAAATAGAAATAGTTCACAAGTATTAGCATGAATAATAACAAAATAGGAAACTAGTAACATTTTAAAGAAACTCTTACTTGCAATGTTCTTAAACAATATGCAACCATCTCTGGACAGAAGAAAAAACATAAAATACATTCCACAGCTTTTCTTGACCCTAGACTATAACTCTATGGAACTCTGAGGTATTTTATAGGGAAAAAATACTATATCAATAGTAATCCTATTTATTTATTCATTAAAATGTACCTTGGAAAGCCAGAAAAAGACTGACAAATGAATAAAATAAACTATAAGAAAGAAAAAGGAACACATTTTTATAAAAATCTAAAAGACTAGCAAAACAGAAAGCATAAAAGAGAAAAATCATAAGCCACTTAGAAAACTAATTGCTCATTAAAGAGAATACATAATAGATATACAAAATATAAAATGCATAATCAAAAGGCAAGAAATAAAAAGGGAAGGCAATCACACTGTACATCTCTAGGCATATCAAAATTTATACATTGAATAGATAACTGATTTACTAACCAATTTCCACAAGAAACACAACAGAATATTTACCAAAATAATCACTAAGCAAAATGGTTTTGCAGTTTATTTCTATCAAGCTTTTAACTACAAAATAATATCGATGCTTAAAAATACCGTAAGAGTGGTGTTGATGAACCTCCTGGTCATTCTGTGTTTAGTCTGTTTTGGGGGACTCTCCATACTGGTTTCCCCAGTGGTGGAAACACTTGCATCAGCAGTGCAATAGAGCTCTTTCCTGCCGCATCACTCCCTGTTTGTGGCTGGTGTATGGAAAGGCTACTGACCTTTGTGTGCTGAGTTTATATGTTGTCACATTCCCCAAATTGTTTATCAGAGCAAGGAGTTTGGGGGCTAGAATGTTCAGGGGTCCTTTACTACAGAACATATTATCTGCGGGGCTGGGAAGGTGGCTCAGTGGTAGAGCACTTGCCTTGCATGCTCGAGGCCCTGGGTTCGATTCCTCAGCACCACATAAGAAAAAAGCCG